>NW_021144867.1:0-82500 GCF_900634775.1 Gouania willdenowi
CAGCCCGTTTTAAGTATGTGCATTACATTTATATTAGTTTTTAGGGTCTAAGGATGGTCTTAACTTAACTCAATTTTGAAATTTTTGAAATTTTTTGGATTTGTGCCTTATTATAGCATTACTTCCAAATTGGGTGAATTTTCTTTTTTTTCTATTTTTGTCCCTCTTTTCATTCTTAACCCTTTTAAAGTATGTGCAGTACATTTATATTTGTTTTTAGGGTCTATGATGGTCTTTACTCAATTTTGAAATTTTTGAATTTTTTGGAATTTGTGTGCCTTACTATAGCATTATTTCCAAAGTTGGGTGAAATTTTCTTTTTTTCTATTTTTTGTCCCTCTTTCATTCTTTGTTTGCCTTTTAAGTATGTGCACTACCTTTATATATAGTTTTTAGGGTCTAAGGATGGTCTTAAACTCATTTCGAAATTTTTGGATTTTGTGCCTTATTATAGCCTTACCTCTGAGTTCGGTCAATTCCGATTTTTGTCATTTTTTCGTGCCTTCCTGCATTTTCAGCCCGTTTAAGTATGTGCATTACTTTTATTAGTTTTTAGGGTCTAAGGATGGTCTTAACTCAATTTTGAAATTTTTTGAATTTTTTTCATTTCAATGCCTTACTATAGCATTACTTCCAAGTTGAGTGAATTTTCTTTTTTTCTATTTTTGTCCCTCTTTTCAATTCTTTGCCCGTTTTTAAGTATGTGCATTACATTTATATTAGTATTTAGGGTCTATGGATGATCTTAACTCATTTCGAAATTTTTTTGATTTTATGCCTTATTATAGCCTTACCTCTGAAGTTGGGTCATTTTCAATTTTTTGCCATTTTTTGTAACTTGCTGTCTTCTAGCCTGTTTTTATGTGCAATTATATTTATAATAATTTTTAGGGTATATTGATGGTCTTAACTCAATATTGGAATTTTTGAATTTTTTCATTTCATGCCTTACTATAGCATTACTTCCAAGTTGAGTGAATTTTCTTTTTTTCTATTTTTTGTCCCTCTTTTTCATCCAAGCCCGTTTTAAGTATGTACATTACATTTATATTAGTTTTTAGGGTCTAAGGATGGTCTTAACTCAATTTTTTGAAATTTTTGGGATTTTATGCCTTATTAATAGCCTTACCTCTGAAGTTGGGTCAATTTTCAATTTTTTGCCATTTTTGTAACTTGCTGTCTTCTTAGCCTGTTTTTAATATGTGCATTATATTTTATTCATTTTTAGGGTATATTGATGGTCTTAGCTCAATATTGGAATTTCTGAATATTTTTATTTCATGCCTTACTATAGCAATACTTCCAAAGTTGGTGAATTTTTTTTTTTTTCTATTTTTGTCCCTCTTTTCATTCTTAGCCCGTTTTAAGTATGTGCATTACATTTATTTAGTTTTTAGGGTCTAAGATGGTCTTAACTCATTTTGAAATTTTTTGGATTTTGTGTCCTTATTATAGCCTTACCTCTGAAGTTCGGTCAATTTTTCGATTTTTTGTCATTTTTCGTGCCGTACCTTACTGCATTTTCAGCCCGTTTTAAGTATGTGCATTATATTTATTTAGTTTTTAGGGTCTAAGGATGGTCTTAACTCATTTTGAAATTTTTAATTTTTTGAATTTGTGCCTTACTAAGCATTATTTCCAAAGTTGGTGAAATTTCTTTTTTCTATTTTTTGTCCCTCTTTTCATTCTTTTCCCGTTTTAAATGTGCACTACATTTATATTAGTTTTTTTATAGGGTCTAAGGATGGTCTTAACTCAATTATTGAAATTTTTGGATTTTGTGCCTTGTTTATCGCCTACCTCTGAAGTTGGGTCATTTTTCAATTTTGCCATTTTTTGTACTTGCTGCATTTTCAGCCCGTTTTAAGTATGTGGCCTTACATTTATATTAGTTTTTAGGGTCTAATGATGGTCTTAACTCAATTTTGAAATTTTTGATTTTTTGGATTTTGTGCCTTATTATAGCATTACTTCCAAAGTTGGGTGATTTTCTTTTTTTCTATTTTTTGTCCCTCTTTTCATTCTTAGCCCTTTAAGTATGGGCATTACATTTATATTAGTTTTTTAGGGTCTAGGATGTTCTTAACTCATTTTGAAATTTTTTTGGATTTTGTGGCTTATTATAGCCTTACCTCTGAAGTTGGGTCAATTTTCAATTTTTGTCATTTTTCGTGCCTTACTGCATTTTCACAGCCCGTTTTAGTATGTGCAATATTGATAAAGTAGTTTTTAGTGTTTAATGATGTTCTTAACCTCAATTTTAAAAATTTTTGATTCGGTGGCTTATTATAGCCTTACCTCCGCTGAAGTTGGGTCGATTTAATTTTTGCCATTTTTGTAACTTGCTGTCTTCTTAGCCCGTTTTAAATATGTGCATTACATTTATATTAGTTTTTAGGGTCTAAGGATGGTCTTAACTCAATTTTGAAATTTTTTAATTCTTTATTTTATGCCTTATTATAGCCTTACCTCCGATTTGGGTCGATTTTAATTTTTTGCCATTTTTTTGTAACTTGCTGTCTCCTTAGCCCATTTTAAGCATGTACATTAATTTATATTAATTTTAGGGTATATTGATGGTCTTAACTCAATATTGGAATTTCTCTGAATTTTTTTTCATTGTCATGCCTTACTATAGCATTACTTCCAAAGTTGGGTGAATTTTCTTTTTTTCTATTTTTTGTCGATCTTTCATTCTTATCCCGTTTTAGTATGTGCATTACATTTATATTTGTTTTTAGGTCTAAGGATGGTCTTAACTCAATTTCGAAATTTTTTGGATTTTGTGCCTCATTATAGCCCTTACCTCTGAAGTTCGGTCAATTTCCGATTTTGTCATTTTTCGTGCCTTCCTGCATTTTGCAGCCCGTTTTTACGTATTGCATTACATTTATATTAGTTTTTTAGGGTCTAAGGATGGTCTTAACTCAATTTTGAAATTTTTTGATTTTTTCATTTCATGCCCTTACTATAGCATTACTTCCAAAGTTGAGTGAATTTTCTTTTTTTCTATTTTTTTGTCCCTCTTTCATTCTTTGCCCGTTTTAAGTATGTGCATTACATTTATATTAGTTTTTTAGGGTCTAAGGATGGTCTTAACTCAATTTTGAAATTTTTGGGATTTTATGCCTTATTATAGCCTTACCTCTGAAGTTGGGTCAATTTTCAATTTTTGCCATTTTTTGTAACTTGCTGTCTTCTCTTAGCCGTGTTTTAAGTATGTGCATTATATTTATATTAATTTTTAGGGTATATTGATGGTCTTAGCTCAATATTGGAATTTCTGAATTTTTTTCATTTCATGCCTTACTATAGCAATACTTCCAAAGTTGGGTGAATTTTTTTTTTTCTATTTTTTGTCCCTCTTTTCATTCTTAGCCCGTTTTAAGTATGTGCATTACATTTATATTAGTTTTTTATGGACTAAGGATGGTCTTACTCAATTTTGAAATTTTTTGGATTTTGTGCCTTATTATAGCCTTACCTCTGAAGTTCGGTCAATTTTCGATTTTTGTCATTTTTCGTGCCTTACTGCATTTTCAGCCCGTTTTAAGTATGTGCATTATATTTATATTAGTTTTAGGGTCTAAGGATGGTCTTAACTCAATTTTGAAATTTTTGAATTTTTTGGAATTTGTGCCTTACTATAGCATTATTTCCAAAGTTGGGGTGAAATTTCTTTTTTTCTATTTTTTGTCCCTCTTTTCATTCTTTGCCCGTTTTAAGTATGTGCACTACATTTATATTAGTTTTTAGGGTCTAAGGATGGTCTTAACTCAATTTTGAAATTTTTTGGATTTTGTGCCTTGTTATAGCCTTACCTCTGAAGTTGGGTCAATTTTCAATTTTTGCCATTTTTTGTAACTTGCTGCATTTTCAGCCCGTTTTAAGTATGTGCATTACATTTATATTAGTTTTTAGGGTCTAAGGATGGTCTTAACTCAATTTTGAAATTTTTGAATTTTTTGGATTTTGTGCCTTATTATAGCATTACTTCCAAAGTTGGGTGAATTTTCTTTTTTTCTATTTTTTGTCCCTCTTTTCATTCTTAGCCCGTTTTAAGTATGTGCATTACATTTATATTAGTTTTTAGGGTTTAAGGATGTTCTTAACTCAATTTTGAAATTTTTTGGATTTGTGGCTTATTATAGCCTTACCTCTGAAGTGGGTCAATTTTCAATTTTTGTCATTTTTCGTGCCTTACTGCATTTTCAGCCCGTTTTAAGTATGTGCATTATTGATAAGTAGTTTTTAGTGTTAATGATGTTCTTAACTCAATTTTAAAAATTTTTGATTCGGTGCCTTATTATAGCCTTACCTCTGAAGTTGGGTCGATTAAAATTTTTGCCATTTTTGTAAACTTGCTGTCTTCTTAGCCCGTTTAAATATGTGCATTACATTTATATTAGTTTTTTAGGGTCTAAGGATGGTCTTAACTCAATTTTGAAATTTTTTGAATTCTTTATTTTATGCCTTATTATAGCCTTACCTCCGAATTTGGGTCGATTTTAAATTTTGTTGCCATTTTTTTGTAACTGCTGTCTCCTTAGCCCATTTTAAGCAGGGTACATTATATTTATATTAAATTTTAGGGTATATTGATGGTCTTAACTCAATATTGGAATTTCTGAATTTTTTTCATTTCAATGCCTTACTATAGCATTACTTCCAAAGTTGGGTGAATTTTCTTTTTTTCTATTTTTTGTCCCTCTTTTCATTCTTCGCCCGTTTTAAGTATGTGCATTAGCATTTATATTTGTTTTTAGGTCTAAGGATGGTCTTAACTCTCAACATTTCGAATTTTTTGATTTTGTGCCTCATTATAGCCTACCCTCTGAAGTTCGGTACAATTCCGATTTTTGTCATTTTTCGTGCCTTCCTGCATTTTCAGCCCGTTTTATAGTAATGTGCATTACATTTATATTAGTTTTTAGGGTCTAAGGATGGTCCTTAACTCAATTTTGGAAATTTTGAATTTTTTTCATTTCATGCCTTACTATAGCATTACTTCCAAAGTTGAGTGATTTTCTTTTTTTCTATTTTTGTCCCTCTTTTCATTCTTTGCCCGTTTTAAGTATGTGCATTACATTTATATTAGTATTTAGGGTCTATGGATGATCTTAACTCAATTTCGAATTTTTTTGATTTTATGCCTTATTATAGCCTTACCTCTGAAGTGGGTCAATTTTCAATTTTTGCCATTTTTTGTAACTTGCTGTCTTCTTAGCCTGTTTTAAGTATGTGCATTATATTTATAATAATTTTTAGGGTATATTGATGGTCTTAACTCAATATTGGAATTTTTGAATTTTTTTTCATTTCATGCCTTACTATAGCATTACTTCCAAAGTTGGGTGAATTTTCTTTTTTTCTATTTTTTTGTCCCTCTTTTCATCCAAGCCCTGTTTTAAGTATGTACATTACATTTATATTAGTTTTTAGGGTCTAAGGATGGTCTTAACTCAATTTTGAAATTTTTGGGATTTTATGCCTTATTATAAGCCTTACCTCTGAAGTTGGGTCATTTTCAATTTTGCCATTTTTTGTAACTTGCTGTCTTCTTAGCCTGTGTTTAAGTATGTGCATTATATTTATATTAATTTTTAGGGTATATTGATGGTCTTAACTCAATATTGGAATTTCTGAATTTTTTCCATTTCCATGCCTTACTATAGCATACCTTCCAAAGTTGGTGAATTTTTTTTTTTTTCTATTTTTTTGTCCCTCTTTTCATTCTAGCCCTTTTAAGTATGTGCATTACATTTATATTAGTTTTTTAGGGTCTAAGGATGGTCTTAACTCAATTTTGAAATTTTTTGGATTTTGTGGCCTTATTATAGCCTTACCTCTGAAGTTCGGTCAATTTTCGATTTTTGTCATTTTTCGTGCCTTACTGCATTTTCAGCCCGTTAGTAAGTATGTGCATTATATTTATATTAGTTTTAAGGGTCTAAGGATGGTCTAACTAACTTTGAAAATTTTTGAATTTTTTTGGAATTGTGCCTTACTATAGCATTATTTCCAAAGTTGGGTGAAATTTCTTTTTTTCTATTTTTTGTCCCTCTTTCATTCTTTGCCCTTTTTAAGTATGGTGCACTACATTTATATTAGTTTTTAGGGTCTAAGGATGGTCTTAACTCAATTTTGAAATTTTTTTGGATTTTGTGCCTTGTTATAGCCTTACCTCTGAAGTTGGGTCAATTTTCAATTTTTGCCATTTTTTGTAACTTGCTGCATTTTCAGCCCGTTTTAAGTATGTGCATTACATTTATATTAGTTTTTAGGGTCTAAGGATGGTCTTAACTCAATTTTGAAATTTTGAATTTTTTGGATTTTGTGCCTTATTATAGCATTACTTCCAAAGTTGGGTGAATTTTCTTTTTTTCTATTTTTTGTCCCTCTTTTCATTCTTAACCCGTTTTAAGTATGTGCATTACATTTATATTTGTTTTAGGGTCTATGGATGGTCTTAACTCAATTTTGAAATTTTTGAATTTTTTGGATTTTGTGCCCTTACAATAGCATTACTTCCAAAGTTGGGTGAATTTTTCTTTTTTTCTATTTTTTGTCCGTCTTTTCATTCTTTGCCTGTTTTAAGTTATGTGCATTACATTTATATTAGTTTTTAGGGTCTATGGATGATCTTAACTCAATTTCGAATTTTTTTTGATTTTATGCCTTATTATAGCCTTACCTCTGAAGTTGGGTCAATTTTCAATTTTTGCCTTTTTTTGTAACTTGCTGTCTTCTTAGCCTGTTTTAAGTATGTGCATTACATTTATAATAATTTTTAGGGTATATTGATGGTCTTAACTCAATATTGGAATTTTTGAATTTTTTTCATTTCATGCCTTACTATAGCATTACTTCCAAAGTTGGGTGAATTTTTTTTTTTCTATTTTTTGTCCCTCTTTTCATTCTTAGCCCCATTTTAAGTATGTGCATTACATTTATATTAGTTTTTAGGGTCTAAGGATGGTCTTAACTCAATTTGTAATTTTTTGGATTTTGTCTCCAGTGTTCACAGACACTGGGGTGTTAAAAATGTTCACAGACATTTTTAACACCTCACTGGAGACATGCACCGTACCAGCCTGTTTTAAGGCCTCCACCATCGTTCCTGTCCCTAAAACGCTGAGGATCACAGGACTTAATGACTACAGACCCATCGCTCTGACATCTGTGGTCATGAAGTCCTTTGAACGCCTCATGCTCTCCCACATCAAGGACATCACCGACCCCCACCTGGACCCCCTGCAGTTTTGCCTATAGATCCAACAGGTCCGTAGACGATGCTGTAAACCTGGCTCTCCACTTCATCCTCCAGCACCTGGACTCCCCAGGCTCCTACGCCAGGATCCTGTTTGTGGACTTCAGCTCTGCTTTTAATACAATAATCCCAGCTCTCCTTCAGGACAAGCTTTCCCAGCTGAACGTGCCAGACTCCACCTGCAGGTGGATCACAGACTTCCTGTCTGACAGGAAGCAGCACGTGAAGCTGGGAAAAACCATCTCTTCTCCCCGGACCATCAGCACTGGATCTCCTCAGGGCTGTGTTCTTTCTCCTCTGCTCTTCTCCCTGTACACCAACAGCTGCACCTCCTCTCACCAGTCGGTCAAACTCCTGAAGTTTGCAGACGACACGACCATCATCGGTCTCATCGCTGATGGAGACGAGTCTGACTACAGGTGGGAGACAGACCGGCTGGTGTCCTGGTGCAGCCAGAACAACCTGGAGCTCAATGCTTTAAAGACAGTGGAGATGATAGCAGACTTCAGGAAGAACCCAGCCCCCCCCCCCCCCCTCACCCTGGGAGACTCTACAGTGAGCTCTGTGGAGTACTTCTGCTTCCTGGGGACCATCATCACTCAGGACCTCAAGTGGGAGCTGAACATCAGCTCCCTTATCAAAAAAGCTCAGCAGAGGATGTACTTTCTGCGGCAGCTGAAGAAGTTCAGTCTGCCAACAAAGATGATGGTGAACTTCTACAGCTCCATCATCCAGTCCATCCTCTGCTCCTCCATCACCATTTGGTACGCTGCAGCTACGGCCAAGGACAAGGCCAGACTGCAGCGTATCATCCACTCTGCAGAGAAGGTCATCGGCTGTAATCTGCCCTCCCTCCAGGACCTGTACGCCTCCAGGATTTTGAGGCGTGCAGGAAAGATTGTGGCCGACCCCTCCCACCCCGGTCATAAACTGTTTCAATCTCTCCCTTCTGGTAGGAGGTTTCGGTCCATCAGGACCAGAACCTCCAGACACAAAAACAGCTTCTTTCCCTCTGCCACCATCCACATGAACACACCCCAAGTCACCCACTGAACCCCCCCCCCCCCCCCCACCCGATCACCACCTCCACCAGCTTGATATCTGCTGCACTGTATATATATATATATATATTTATATTTATCCTATTTATCCTTTATTCTCTATCTATTCTTTATTTATCCCTCATCCTTTATATTTATCATTATTATTATTATTATTATTGTTGCTGGGTTGTTCTTTGTTGTTTTGTTTTTATTTCTTTTATTTCTTTTTGTTGCTTGTTTTTGTGCACCAACCACCAAGTCAAATTCCTTGTACTGTCCTTAAAACTGTACATGTCAAATAAAACATTTCTGATTCTGATTCTGATTATTATCGCATTACCTCTGAAGTTCGGTCAATTTTCGATTTTTGTCATTTTTCGTGCCTTACTGCATTTTCAGCCCGTTTTAAGTATGTGCATTACATTTATATTAGTTTTTAGGGTCTAAGGATGGTCTTAACTCAATTTTGAAATTTTTGAATTTTTTGGAATTTGTGCCTTACTATAGCATTATTTCCAAAGTTGGGTGAAATTTCTTTTTTTCTATTTTTTGTCCCTCTTTTCATTCTTTGCCCGTTTTAAGTATGTGCACTACATTTATATTAGTTTTTAGGGTCTAAGGATGGTCTTAACTCAATTTTGAAATTTTTTGGAATTTGTGCCTTGTTATAGCCTTACCTCTGAAGTTGGGTCAATTTTCAATTTTTGCCATTTTTTGTAACTTGCTGTCTTCTTTGCCTGTTTTAAGTATGTGCATTACATTTATAATAATTTTTAGGGTATATTGATGGTCTTAACTCAATATTGGAATTTTTGAATTTTTTTCATTTCATGCCTTACTATAGCATTACTTCCAAAGTTGGGTGAATTTTCTTTTTTTCTATTTTTTGTCCCTCTTTTCATTCTTAGCCCGTTTTAAGTATGTGCATTACATTTATATTAGTTTTTAGGGTCTAAGGATGGTCTTAACTCAATTTTGAAATTTTTTTGATTTTATGCCTTATTATAGCCATACCTCTGAAGTTGGGTCAATTTTCAATTTTTGCCATTTTTTGTAACTTGCTGTCTTCTTAGCCTGTTTTAAGTATGTGCATTATATTTATATTAATTTTTAAGGTATATTGATGGTCTTAACTCAATATTGGAATTTTTTGGATTTTGTGCCTTATTATAGCCTTACCTCTGAAGTTGGGTCAATTTTCAATTTTTGCCATTTTTTTTAACTTGCTGCATTTTCAGCCCGTTTTAAGTATGTGCATTACATTTATATTAGTTTTTAGGGTCTAAGGATGGTCTTAACTCAATTTTGAAATTTTTGAATTTTTTGGATTTTGTGCCTTATTATAGCATTACTTCCAAAGTTGGGTGAATTTTCTTTTTTTCTATTTTTTGTCCCTCTTTTCATTCTTAACCCGTTTTAAGTATGTGCATTACATTTATATTTGTTTTTAGGGTCTATGGATGGTCTTAACTCAATATTGGAATTTTTGAATTTTTTTCATTTCATGCCTTACTATAGAATTACTTCCAAAGTTGGGTGAATTTTCTTTTTTTCTATTTTTTGTCCCTCTTTTCATTCTTAGCCCGTTTTAAGTATGTGCATTACATTTATATTACTTTTTAGGGTCTAAGGATGGTCTTAACTCAATTTTGAAATTTTTTGGATTTTGTGCCTTATTATTGCCTTACCTCTGAGTTCGGTCAATTTCCGATTTTTGTCATTTTTCGTGCCTTACTGCATTTTCAGCCCGTTTTAAGTATGTGCATTACATTTATATTTGTTTTTAGGGTCTATGGATGGTCTTAACTCAATTTCGAAATTTTTTTGATTTTATGCCTTATTATAGCCTTACCTCTGAAGTTGGGTCAATTTTCAATTTTTGCCATTTTTTGTAACTTGCTGTCTTCTTAGCCTGTTTTAAGTATGTGCATTATATTTATAATAATTTTTAGGGTCTAAGGATGGTCTTAACTCAATTTTGAAATTTTTTTGATTTTGTGCCTTGTTATAGCCTTACCTCTGAAGTTGGGTCAATTTTCAATTTTTGCCATTTTTTGTAACTTGCTGTCTTCTTAGCCTGTTTTAAGTATGTGCATTATATTTATAATAATTTTTAGGGTATATTGATGGTCTTAACTCAATATTGGAATTTTTGAATTTTTTTCATTTCATGCCTTACTATAGCATTACTTCCAAAGTTGGGTGAATTTTTTTTTTTTTCTATTTTTTGTCCCTCTTTTCATTCTTAGCCCATTTTAAGTATGTGCATTACATTTATATTAGTTTTTAGGGTCTAAGGATGGTCTTAACTCAATTTTGAAATTTTTTGGATTTTGTGCCTTATTATCGCATTACCTCTGAAGTTCGGTCAATTTTCGATTTTTGTCATTTTTCGTGCCTTACTGCATTTTCAGCCCATTTTAAGTATGTGCATTACATTTATATTAGTTTTTAGGGTCTAAGGATGGTCTTAACTTAATTTTGAAATTTTTTGGATTTTGTGCCTTGTTATAGCCTTACCCCTGAAGTTGGGTCAATTTTCAATTTTTGCCATTTTTTGTAACTTGCTGTCTTCTTTGCCTGTTTTAAGTATGTGCATTACATTTATAATAATTTTTAGGGTATATTGATGGTCTTAACTCAATATTGGAATTTTTGAATTTTTTTCATTTCATGCCTTACTATAGCATTACTTCCAAAGTTGGGTGAATTTTCTTTTTTTCTATTTTTTGTCCCTCTTTTCATTCTTAGCCCGTTTTAAGTATGTGCATTACATTTATATTAGTTTTTAGGGTCTAAGGATGGTCTTAACTCAATTTTGAAATTTTTTTGATTTTATGCCTTATTATAGCCTTACCTCTGAAGTTGGGTCAATTTTCAATTTTTGCCATTTTTTGTAACTTGCTGCATTTTCAGCCCGTTTTAAGTATGTGCATTACATTTATATTAGTTTTTAGGGTCTAAGGATGGTCTAAACTCAATTTTGAAATTTTTGAATTTTTTGGATTTTGTGCCTTATTATAGCATTACTTCCAAAGTTGGGTGAATTTTCTTTTTTCCTATTTTTTGTCCCTCTTTTCATTCTTAACCCGTTTTAAGTATGTGCATTACATTTATATTTGTTTTTAGGGTCTATGGATGGTCTTAACTCAATATTGGAATTTTTGAATTTTTTTCATTTCATGCCTTACTATAGCATTACTTCCAAAGTTGGGTGAATTTTCTTTTTTTCTATTTTTTGTCCCTCTTTTCATTCTTAGCCCGTTTTAAGTATGTGCATTACATTTATATTAGTTTTTAGGGTCGAAGTATGATCTTAACTCAATTTTGAAATTTTTTGGATTTTGTGCCTTATTATTGCCTTACCTCTGAGTTCGGTCAATTTCCGATTTTTGTCATTTTTCGTGCCTTACTGCATTTTCAGCCCGTTTTAAGTATGTGCATTACATTTATATTAGTTTTTAGGGTCTAAGGATGGTCTTAACTCAATTTTTAAATTTTTGAATTTTTTGGATTTTGTGCCTTACTATAGCATTACTTCCAAAGTTGGGTGAATTTTCTTTTTTTCTATTTTTTGTCCCTCTTTTCATTCTTAGCCCGTTTTAAGTATGTGCATTACATTTGTATTTGTTTTTAGGGTCTATGGATGGTCTTAACTCAATTTCGAAATTTTTTTGATTTTATGCCTTATTATAGCCTTACCTCTGAAGTTGGGTCAATTTTCAATTTTTGCCATTTTTTGTAACTTGCTGTCTTCTTAGCCTGTTTTAAGTATGTGCATTATATTTATAATAATTTTTAGGGTATATTGATGGTCTTAACTCAATATTGGAATTTTGAATTTTTTTCATTCATGCCTTACTATAGCATTACTTCCAAAGTTGGGTGAATTTTCTTTTTTTCTATTTTTTGTCCCTCTTTTCATTCTTAGCCCATTTTAAGTATGTGCATTACATTTATATTAGTTTTTAGGGTCTAAGGATGGTCTTAACTCAATTTTGAAATTTTTTGGATTTTGTGCCTTATTATCGCATTACCTCTGAAGTTCGGTCAATTTTCGATTTTTGTCATTTTTCGTGCCTTACTGCATTTTCAGCCCGTTTTAAGTATGTGCATTACATTTATATTAGTTTTTAGGGTCTAAGGATGGTCTTAACTCAATTTTGAAATTTTTGAATTTTTTGGAATTTGTGCCTTACTATAGCATTATTTCCAAAGTTGGGTGAAATTTCTTTTTTCTATTTTTTGTCCCTCTTTTCATTCTTTGCCCGTTTTATGTATGTGCACTACATTTATATTAGTTTTTAGGGTCTAAGGATGGTCTTAACTCAATTTTGAAATTTTTTGGATTTTGTGCCTTGTTATAGCCTTACCTCTGAAGTTGGGTCAATTTTCAATTTTTGCCATTTTTTGTAACTTGCTGTCTTCTTTGCCTGTTTTAAGTATGTGCATTACATTTATAATAATTTTTAGGGTATATTGATGGTCTTAACTCAATATTGGAATTTTGAATTTTTTTCATTTCATGCCTTACTATAGCATTACTTCCAAAGTTGGGTGAATTTTCTTTTTTTCTATTTTTTGTCCCTCTTTTCATTCTTAGCCCGTTTTAAGTATGTGCATTACATTTATATTAGTTTTTAGGGTCGAAGGATGATCTTAACTCAATTTTGAAATTTTTTGGATTTTGTGCCTTATTATTGCCTTACCTCTGAGTTCGGTCAATTTCCGATTTTTGTCATTTTTCGTGCCTTACTGCATTTTCAGCCCGTTTTAAGTATGTGCATTACATTTATATTAGTTTTTAGGGTCTAAGGATGGTCTTAACTCAATTTTTAAATTTTTGAATTTTTTGGATTTTGTGCCTTACTATAGCATTACTTCCAAAGTTGGGTGAATTTTCTTTTTTTCTATTTTTTGTCCCTCTTTTCATTCTTAGCCCGTTTTAAGTATGTGCATTACATTTATATTTGTTTTTAGGGTCTATGGATGGTCTTAACTCAATTTCGAAATTTTTTTGATTTTATGCCTTATTATAGCCTTACCTCTGAAGTTGGGTCAATTTTCAATTTTTGCCATTTTTTGTAACTTGCTGTCTTCTTAGCCTGTTTTAAGTATGTGCATTATATTTATAATAATTTTTAGGGTATATTGATGGTCTTAACTCAATATTGGAATTTTTGAATTTTTTTCATTTCATGCCTTACTATAGCATTACTTCCAAAGTTGGGTGAATTTTCTTTTTTTCTATTTTTTGTCCCTCTTTTCATTCTTTGCCCGTTTTAAGTATGTGCATTACATTTATATTAGTTTTTAGGGTCGAAGGATGATCTTAACTCAATTTTGAAATTTTTTGGATTTTGTGCCTTATTATAGCCTTACCTCTGAAGTTCGGTCAATTTCCGATTTTTGTCATTATTCGTGCCTTACTGCATTTTCAGCCCGTTTTAAGTATGTGCATTACATTTATATTAGTTTTTAGGGTCTAAGGATGGTCTTAACTCAATTTTGAAATTTTGTGCCTTACTATAGCATTACTTCCAAAGTTGGGTGAATTTTCTTTTTTTCTATTTTTTGTCCCTCTTTTCATTCTTAGCCCGTTTTAAGTATGTGCATTACATTTATATTAGTTTTTAGGGTCGAAGGATGATCTTAACTCAATTTTGAAATTTTTTGGATTTTATGCCTTATTATAGCCTTACCTCTGAAGTTCGGTAAATTTTCAATTTTTGCCATTTTTTGTAACTTGCTGTCTTCTTTGCCTGTTTTAAGTATGTGCATTATATTTATAATAATTTTTAGGGTATATTGATGGTCTTAACTCAATATTGGAATTTTTGAATTTTTTTCATTTCATGCCTTACTATAGCATTACTTCCAAAGTTGGGTGAAATTTCTTTTTTTCTATTTTTTGTCCCTCTTTTCATTCTTAGCCCGTTTTAAGTATGTGCATTACATTTATATTAGTTTTTAGGGTCTAAGGATGGTTTTAACTCAAGTTCGAAATTTTTTGGATTTTGTGCCTTATTATAGCCATACCTCTGAAGTTGGGTCAATTTTCAATTTTTGCCAGTTTTTTTTAACTTGCTGTTTTATTAGCCCGTTTTAAGTAATTTTCAGGGTCTAAGGATGGTCTTAACTCAATTTTGAATTTTTTTGATTTTGTGCCTTACTGTAGCCTTACCTCCAAAGTTCGGTCAATTTTCGATTTTTGATATTTTTTTTGCCTTACTGCATTTTCAGCCCATTTTAAGTATGTGCATATTTGTAGTATATGTTGGGGTCTGATGATGGCCTAAACTCAATTTTAGATTTTATTCCTTAATATAGCCTCATCCCAGATTTTTTTTTCTTGATTTTTAAGCCTTGAAAAAGGTTTCCCCCCCCCCCCATTTTAAGGCCTTACTATAGCATATTGCCCCACCCCCAACAGCCACCTCAGCCTCTGATTGGCCCACATTAGTCAATTATTATTTGGAGTCAAAGCAGAGTGAGTTCAGCACTTTATTTATTCTTGTTTCAGTCGTAGAAAAAACAACAAGCTCAGCAGGTTTTTGGTAGAAAACGTGAAAGTAGAAATAAACCTAAAGCAGCGCGTTTTAGAGAAGAAGGCACAGCAGAGGAAAAAAGAACAAAAGTCCAGGGAGGAGGACAAAGAAAAGCTGCTGTGAAACATCACACCGTCCTCCTCGCTGTTAGCACACGCACGATGGAGCCCACGCCGCCCGCCGCCAAAGCCTGGAACACACACACACACGAAACACTTACACACGTGCCCAACGTCCAGTGGAGAATTTCAACTCCAGCTCATACAGTAAATCATCTCTAACACTTTAGGAGGAAAAGCTGCTCATCACACAGACTGATGTTATGACAAATTCTGAGACCTAACAAAATGGTGGCTCCAGTGGCTAAAAACCACAGGCAAAGGCAGACTTCAGCTGCCACAGCCACTATTTAGTCTGGTTACAAATTTTGTCCCAACACTGGTCAAGATTAAAGTCAAAATCAATAATAATAATAATAATTCATTTGATTTATAATGCACTTTAGGAATTTAGAAAATGTAAAAATTTTGAATATTTAAAAATTCAGAAGATGTAAACATTTAGAAAATTGCAAACATTTAAAAATTTGAATTGTTCAACAACTTACCATTTAAAGACTTATTTAGAAATGTTACAATTTAGAAAATTGAATAATTTATAAAATGTGAAATATTAAAATATATATATATATTTAAATGTTTTATTAATTTTTGCATTTTATTCAGTTAAAAAATAAATAATATATATATATATATATATATATATATATATATAAACCCGTGGTTGAGAATCACTGTATCAAAGCGTACCTTCTCGTGCCAGTGCAGTAATACTGCGCTGCTGTTGTCTGACGGCCTCTCAAAGCCTTTATAGATGTATTTCATCAGCAGGTCAACGTCAGCTTTCTGCAGAGATCCCACAGCTTTCTCTATGTCACTGCTTTTAAAACTGCTCAGCACTCTGACCACCAGCAGCTCAGCACGCTCCTACACACACACACACACACGTTCATAGTGTTAAGAAGTCAGTTTTATTGTGAAGGTACAAATAATTATTTCAACTGCATTGCTTTACCAAAAAAAGGGAAGAAATACTGAATAATTAAAAAAAAAAAAAATAAACAGAATAAATATTTTTATCATGCGGGTTGACAGGTAGAGGATGTTTTACTCTTATTTTGAAGGGGTGTATCTACTCATTTTATTCTACTCAATTTAAATCATCTATAACCTAATCAATCCCAATAAATCCACATTAATTTGATTCGGTTTTGTTTAACCTTTATGTTTAAATTAGTCAGTTTACTTCCTTTGACTTTTATTCTTTTTAATGGAACTCTGACATGTTTTAACGAAATATACTCAACGTTTACTTAAATATACGCTCTAATGCATTACTTTACCAAAAAAGCAAGAAATACAGATTAAAACAAAAAAAAAAATAGAGAGAATAAGTATTTCTATCATGCAGGATGACAGGTATAGGATGTTTTACTCTTATTTTGAAGGAGAGTGTCTTTACATTCAACTCAAAAATGTTTTTTTTATTAGGTTTAAAGATTAGATTTTTTTGATCATATCCAGTTTTTTCCAAAAAGCACATGTAATAATGTATTTTAATATAATTAATAAATATTCATTTGTGATTAGTGTATTAGCTTTTAAAAGAGAAATTATGAATAATTAATAGATATTTATAATTTTTTTTGGGAGTATTACTTTAATTCTGATTGTATTCTTAGTCACTATAGTTTCTTTACTTTTTGTTTCATTTTTTATTAGAACTAAATGTTCTGTTGAAAGCTTTTGTTTTGAAATAATTGTTAAAATGATAAACTCTGAGGGCGGTGCATTCAGGGACGCTGGGATACCTTGGCGCTCTGGTTCTTGGTGTTGATTGGAGGATTCTTCAGCACGGCCTCGAGAGCAGCAGCCGTGTTCCCTTTGATCAGTTGTCAAGGACAACAACAACAACAACAAACAAACGTCTGAAAGCTTCTGATCTAACGTAAAAACAATCCTAAAGCTGCTACTTTATTACTTTTAAAAATAAAAACACACTCAAATTAAAGTGCTGAGTCAGCCACTTTCATGAATTCCTGACTCAACGTGTGAGAACCTGCAACCTGCATACCTGAGCCAGGATCAGTGCGTAAGGTGGAGGGTGGGCGGGGCTAACACGACGGTAAACAAGCCAATCAGAAGTTATCACATAAATTTTATTCTAATGAATTTAAATCAGATAAAACTTTATTAATCCCAATAAACTCAGATTCATTTAACCTCAGGTTTAGATTAAATTAGTCAGTTTACGTCCTTTTTACTTATATCCTGTTTAATGAAACGCTGACATGTTTTAACGACAGTTTCAGTGGAAAAGATAAAGCGTACATCCTTAACTTAAATTACTCAACATTTACTTAAATTTAACATGGAAACCCTTGTTTTAAACTTAAAAAGTGACCAAAAACGATGCAAAAAGTGGTGAAATGTAATTTTAAAAACCACAGAAATTGGTAAAAAGTTGCAAACTGTGGCCAAAAACAGATGGAAAAAGTGGTAAAAAGGGTTCAAAGTGTCAATACTGAAACAATTTGTTTAAACTGGTAAATAATGGCCATGACAAATTGTGAATGTGGTTAAATTGGCAAAAATAATAATGAAATATGGTGAAAAGAGATTAAAAGTGACAATAATGGGTCAATATATGTGACATGCGGTGGAAAAGTGGTAGAAAGGGGTTATAAGTGCTGAAAATGTCATGAAAGTGGAAAAAATGTGCAGAAAAGGCATTGAGATTTGATGGAGAAATGTCAGAAATAGGAGAAATTTAGCAAAAATGCAATAAAAGGAGCAAAAATATGGCAAGAAAAAGTGATGAAAATAAATTTAAATATGGAAAGTTTGGTGTAGTTGCAGAAAAAGGATAAAAATAAGCAAAAATGGGCTCAAGTTGTTCAGAAAATATTCTTAGTTTCTTAAAGGCACCTGGAGACCCTCCTCCCAGTGTCTAATGACCCCAAGGTTGAAAGCCCCTGTTTTAAAAGACAGTTGTTTAGATGTTTCTAGTTTTTACTCAACAACATGCAGCATCTTTAAAGTCCGAGTTTTCTTTGTTTACATTCGGCTTGAGTCACGTGACAACAGTAACATTTACAAAAATAAAAACTATAATCATCTGTTCAGAGTCATTCTTTTTAAAGAGTCTTTAGGAACTTTTTTAATGACTTTAAACTTGAATATTTAACACAAAAGCCGCATCTTTAAGTTTAAACTTCAATCTGCTTTAAGTTCAGATGCAAATTAACACGGTTTTTGTCTCTAAAATGACCTTTTATGGTATGTTTTACCTTCACACACAGAGATGACTTGTGATTGGTTCGTTTACCATAAGGTACCGCCCCCTGTACCTGAACACAGGGAGCTGATTGGACGAAGTGAGTTTTTCTCTAGTTTTTAGACTTTAGCAGCATTTAGCTTCAGTTTGAATGGATTCTACACAGTTTAAGTCATACTTCTAGTCCGCCTGCTTTAGTTTATATGTAGTTTCAGTCCAGTTCTAAAGTACATTTCATTAAAAGTGAGAAAATTGAGGAAAAGTGAGTGAGTCCCAGAGAGCTAACCGGACCACACCCGGAAACCGTTTTAGCTACACCCGGAAACAGAGAACATGCACAGCTCAGACAGCAGATACAAACTAACAGAGTAGTCCCACTAAGAGTCGGTCTGTGTGTGGGTAAAAAACCCTCTGGGTGTGGGTATAGAAGGCTTTGTGAGCCGACTCTTAGCCCTAGTGAAGGATATTGCCTGAGCAGCGAGTCCACCTCCGCCTCGTCTGGTCCTCCTTGACTTTCTCCTCCATCGTCTTCGTCCACAAACTTGTTCTCATCGTATTCGTCTACGTCCACCTTCCTGAAGCGAGCCTCGGTCGTGTTCTTAGACATGCTGAGAGCCTGAAAACTCCGTCCTGGCAGCAGCACAAACAGAAGTCGCTTCACTTCCTGTTTCTGCTGCTGAGCTGAACGTCCCCACAGCGGCTCCTGCTGGACACAGTCTGAACTACACACATTTAATTAACCCTCTGCTGGGCTTTGATTTATTATTTATTTATAGTTAATTATGTATACATATTTACTCTTTGTAAAATATATATATTCTTATTCATACGCACCTTGTATGTTATCTCTTAAATCACTGTTAACATTTTCATTAATCCTAATTATTTACATTAATTATTATTAATTTATACTTTGTCAGGTCTAGTTTCTCATGACGGAACCATATGGAAGCTTCTCTGTTGCTTCAAACCTGATATAATGACCAAAATAGCATTTGTTAACCTCTGATCTAAAGGAACAATTAGCACAGCTAACAGCCATGATGATAACGTGACAGAGTTCAAAACTGACTAAAATATATGTGCATTTTTACATATGACCATATTTCTCCAACTGATGAGCAGAATTTTCCAGGAAATGTACTTACTTATTAAAAGCGTGGAACTGATTTCTGCAATTGGGGAAAACAAGAATGTTTATGGAAAAATAATACAGTAGATGAAAAGTTAGGATTGGTCAGAGACACAGCAGAAATTAAATGTCCAGAAAACCAATAGTAAATTTTAGAAATAAAAATTCCATACAATTGATTTCTTAAACTATGTTTGCTCTTCAAAATAATCAAATTTGTCGTTTTGCGTATTTTTGTTCAATGGAGGAAACAGAAGCTGCATTTCACTCGTGTTTTTGTTGCTTTATTTTATTAATTCAGCTCCAAAAGAAGCAAAAAGTGCGTTTGTGACAGACTTCAATACACCGTCAGTAAGCAGCGTTTAAAAAGTTAAAAACCATGCAACACTTAAACACAGTAGCTTAGATCAAACATAACAGCTTTTTTTTTTTCAAAAAAAAGGAAACAACGGCCGATGATGGAGCTTCTTCTTCACACAGAGTTTGGCGGCGACGCACAGACGCTGATTCAGGAGAAAACAGAGAATTTTCGTGTGTCCAGAGGAGAAACCATGAGACGAGCAGAGCCTGGAGAGAGCAGCGGACGCCATTTGTTCCTCCAGATGACCGTGAACACCCGCGACACAAACAGGATACAGGCCAGCACCAGGAGCACCACTGGGAGGGGGCGGAGTCACACATATACAGTTAGTTAGTTGGTTATATTAGGTTTGGTTCAATAATAAAGATAAAAGTAAAGTTTTTTGTTTAACCCTAATTTAATTTTCTTTTTTTTAAATCATTATTCATTAATGCAGATATTTTAAAAAACAAAGCCCTGTTTGTCACATTTTTTTTGAATTTTGAGTGTGTGCATCTAAACCTGCTGCCAAGATTTACCAAATTATTGTAAATTCATGTTTTGACTGAATTATGATTTATTTTCGTTTTTGATTGGTAATGTGAATAATTGTTTTTTTTAAAACAATGTAATCTATCTTTTTTTTTTTTACCACTTTATTTATATCAAATACATTAATTCACAATAATTTCAATCTCTATCTTTTGCGTTAGCCTCAGATATGGACGTAAGTGTATAGTTAGATAAATGAAAATGTAATTTAAAAAAACAGACTCGTTGGGCACATCATTACAGTTTTTATTATTATTTTATTGATATTATGTACAAGTTTTATTATTTTATATAAATATATTATTATTACTTTAGTATGTAAGTATTTAATTAAAGTATTACTGTTGGTACACAGATAAATCCATCTTGACAAACATGTAATTTGGTATTTATTAAATTACAGACAGAGATGAAATGTTTCTCATTAATCTTTTTTTTTTTTTTTTTTTAATTCTGCCTCTAAACCTGTTTTCCAAGCAATTATTTTGGAATTTAAATATTATACGACTTCATCAAGTGCACAGAAAATAACAACGCTTTAAAGACTGTTTAAATAATACATAAACATCTATATAATGTGATGCTACATGAAGCATTTGTACCTCCAGGGGGAGCTGTTACACTACAACGTAGCACTCATTTTACGCTGGGTTTTCCTCTTTGTCTTTTTTAATTTACAATTAAAAACATCACAAAAACAGTTGCATAAGCATTGAAAGGATCAGGCAGTGACATGTGTAGAGTGCGTGGAGCAGGAATGTGTGTGCGCGCGCGTGTGCGTCCCTCACCTGTGAACACAGCGTTGGGTGTGGGGTGTTCAGGGTCAAAGCGTCTGTAAACGTTTCCCGCCAAAGCCACGATGACCACAGGATAAACCGTCAGGATGTTCCTCACCCAGCGATCCAGAACCCAGTTCTCTAGAATAAACCTGAACAACAATCCACACTCAGCTTCTAGCAGCACCAGGGACGGGGCGGCCCAAAGCTGGACCCTGACCCACAGCTTTAAAATCCACAAGTGAGCTCACCACACTGAGACCTCTCCCAGCAGGAGGCAGAGCGCCGCCGTAGCCGCCGTGCTGCGCTCCATTCCAGCCAGATGTAGAACCAGAGCCAGGTTAATGAGAGCAGCGATGGATGTCCACGTGGTGTACAGAGCTAAACCGTTCTGCACCTAAACAGTGACACAGCACATTCATAATGAACTACTATACAGTATATATTTATATAGTATAAACCAGTATAAATATATATAGCATTTGTGTATTTTTGTTTGTTTTATATATATTTGTTCATTTTGTGTATTTTTGTTTGTATATTGCTGTTTTGCCAATTTGTGTTCACTTTGTGTATTTTTTTAGTGTATTTTGTACTTTATTTGTGTATTTTTGGAATCAAATTGTCATTGCCATTTCTTTGGCGTTAATTTGTGCATTTTTGTTGTTGTTTTGTGTGATTCTTTTCAAACTCATTTTGTATTCTTGTAGTTTTGCTGTCTTTTGTTTCTGTTATTTTCTTTTTCTTTTGTTTCATTTGTGTATTTTTCTTTGTTTTTTTTAAGGTCATTTTGTGTATTTATATTGTCTTTTTAATCTTTCTGTCATCATGTGTGTTTTTGGAACTCTTGTGTTGGTGTTCTCGGTGAATAAGTGACTCATATTGCAGCGTGTGACGTGTCGTACCAGAATCCTCAGACAGGACAAGTCCCTCCGATGGTACGAAGCCAACCACAGCCCATAATAATCAGTGGCGTAGCAGCAGCAGAACAGAGCGCCCACGTTAGTGATGACCACCAGGAGGAGGACCACCAGAGACACGGACATCATCTCTCTGTCCCACACCAGCAGCCATGTGATGTTCAACAGGAGGTTGGAGACCCAGCAAAAGTAGAAGGCATAAGGCAGCAGACTCTGGGCCCACGACCTGCTCACACACACGCGCACACACACACACCCACGGGTCAGTAAGCCCCGCCCCCTGCCCACACCTGTAGCCACACCCACGTACCCTCTGAAGACGTATGAGGTGAGGTAGATCACCATCAGTGTGAGCCATGTGTAGATCACGCCCCAGATGGAGAAGGTCCAACCAGCTGGAGTCACGTCCGTCTCAAAGCGTGATGACACATTCCCAGTGGACGAGTGGAACGGACCTGGAAACCATCACAGGAAGTTATTGTTAGCTCAGTGTGTCCAATGTTTCTGTAGAAGAAGAAGAACACAAAGCAGCTGCTCCACCACAGAGAAGACAAAAATGATAGGACAGGACGCACGGAGAGAGACGCTACGATATGACACCACACGCTAAGATAGGACACGCCATGCTAGCTTACAACATGATATGATATGCTACGATATGACACGCTACAACACAACACGCTACGATATGCCACGACACCATACGCTACGATACGACACAACATGCTAAGATACGCTACGACACACTACAACATGCTATGATACGTCACAACACGCTACGATACGACACCAAACACTACTATACAACACGCTACAACATGCTACGATACGACAACACACGCTTCGATACGACAATACACGCTACAATACGCTAAAACACTACACAATACGACATGCCACGATGCAACACGCTACAACATCCAACAATATGCTACGACAGCAAATGCCATGACACGACAAGCTACAACATGCTACGATACACTACGACACGACTCCCCACGATACGCTACAACATGATACAATATGACACCACACGCAATGTTACGCTATGACACAATACGATACCACACAACATGCTACGACGCGTTAGGCCACGGCCTCCGATATTCTGTGATCACGGAAACCAGATGGAAAATACAAAAATTTCACGTCCTTGTATTTCAAATCAAGCAGAAATTACAATCATACACTAAATATATCCTCACATACATGTTTAGGGAAAATATCTAAAACTGACACACAATTGGTGTTTGTAAACGAGTGAACACAGATACTAAATCTGAGGTGAAATGACTACTTCTGAAATGGAAAGATTTAAATATTAATATGACCCTCGTCCACATGTTTTAGGACGATATATCTCACATTGCCTCCATATTTCCACATTAAAACAGGTGGGCTAATGTTAGCATGTTGGCAAATGGCTGGACGTCAAATCTCATGCAAAATCCTATGGGATTTCAGCGCGTGTATTTAACGTAAACACAGCAGAGAATTAATTAATTCCATTAACTATATTGAACACGTTTGGTAGGATTTGAGGAAGTATTTTACTTAATTATACACTTTTTTAATGTTTTATTTCTTTCATCTTTGTTGAATTGTGATTTTTTTTCAAGTGGCTGTAATGAAAGCAATTTCCCCCTGGGATTAGAATTCTGATTCTAATGTCTGTAATGAATGATTAGACAAAGACGAGGAAACAGAAACGTGTAAACAAACACGGAAATGGGAAAATTCTGAAAGGGAAATTGGAAATTTTCAAAAAGGAAAATGGCACGCTCTAAAATACTTGATTCCAGAATGAGGAAAGTGCGTCAGGAAATAAATCATCATTTATAAAGACTAGTCTGCATGTTGTTCCTGTTTTTAGACAGAGAGAGTTCAGACTTTAGATAAAAGAAGAAAAATGAGAGTGAAAACATTTGAATAAAGAGTGAACATCATCATCATCATCATCATCATCGTGGTGGAGGAGGATGATGAAGATGAGACGTGGTGTTTCCTACTCTGAGTCAGAGGGAATGTGAGGTGAATCATTCAGTGCAAACATAAACTTCTTCTTTCTTCTTGTGTTTGGAGACACATGAGAATAAAAAATAATCATTAAAATGTGAAACAACAACAACGTGTGACATCATTGTTTACAACGAATCAAAGTTAATGACACATTTTTCTCTCTGTTGGGGAAAAAAAAAAAAAAAAAAATCTATCTTTAGAGTAATGTTGGCTCTTATTTTGAAGGAGCCACACCCTGACCGTTTTGGGAAAAATCTAAAACATCTGTCATCTGTCGAACAGATGTTCCACTTAGCATTCTACGTTTGTTTTATTTGTCCAAACTTTAGCTGCTATTACAGTAAAAAGAAAAACCTACCTTTTAACACACTTTTATAAATTAAAAAAAAAAACCCCTAAAAATAGAAGTTTCGCTCAGCACTTTGTGAGAACGGCCAGTGTCACGCTTCAACTGGTCACCGTGTTTATTGGTGACGCACTAAAGGATAACCATCACAAACTTAAAATAGCACCACAAACATGCATTTAAAGGCTTGTAACAATGTTATAGGGCGTATTTTACATTTGTATTCGATTTTATCCTAAACTAAGCGTCTTGTAGACAACATTGACCTGCTTTAGGACGCGGTAACAGAAGCTAAATTACACTAGTTTGGAGGACTTTATTGGTACGGTTTATTTTAACAATTTGTTAAAAGATCAGTGACACCATGTAGTGTTATAAGCAATAATAACACGTTTACGACGAAAGATAAGCATCAAGTTTTTCAGTTTTTTACCTTTGCATGAAGCATGCGGTCATTAGATAATCCTGTTTCCAGCTGAGTCAGAACACCAAACTCCTAGCTTCCATAACTAGTTAAACTGGAGGCGTGTCAGAGAAAAATGGACTAAAAACACTGGAAAAAAGGATTTAAAAGTGATGAACTCACCTCGTCCCGCTCCCGCCAAAGCGTTGACGATTAAAACGGCAACGAAAATCACCAGACAGACGATAATCACCAGAATCCTCGGCAGAATGTTGTCCTTCATTGTTGCTGTTGCTACGGTGCGTGTTTGTCTCTCTCTCTGTGTGTGTGTGTGGTCTAACATAAACACACACGTTTTCTGTTGCGCGTTCACGTGTTCCTCGGGAACGCCTCGTAAACGCTGTTCCAAAGTTGCCACGTTGGCCGGTTTTCCGCCTCCGACTCTAAATACGCTTTTTCACAGCAGGACACACACTTTGGTACTTCATTTGATCTTTTTATTTTGAACAATTAAATAAACATATGACTGTATCTGATCTGAGGGTCACATGATCAACAGAATAACGACCAATCAGAGCATTAACACAGCATTTAATTAATTAATTAAATCGGGGCTTTCGCCTTTATTTATTGTCATATATGTTTTACATATATATAAAATTTGTTCTCTGCATTGGACCAATCCCTGAGGAGCAGTGGACAGCCCCAGTGTAGCACCCAGGGAGCAGTTCAGGGTTAAGGGACTTGCTAAACATCCCACAGTGATGGCCCGGGTGAGATTCAAACCGATGACCCTCCGATTACAAAGCCTGCTTCCCAAACCTTATTATTTTCATTTGTTGTTATTATTTTGTATATTTATCAGGTTTTTTTTTGTGGACATTTTTTGTATTTTTCTATAATTTTGTCTGTTTTTTTTAATCATTTTGTGTATTTTTTGTAATTTTGTGTAGTTTTCTGTAATTATATAAGTTTTTTGGAGTCATTTTGTGGTTTTTTTTGTGTGTGTGTCTACGAGGCCTGTGCGCTGCTGTTCTTCTTCTCGTACTCTTTGTGTAAATCCACGTCTCCGTACAGGTTTTGTAGAACCTGGATCACTCTGTCCTGGATGTGGTCCACCTGCTCCAGTGGACAGTACTCGTCTAGACTGGACCTACGCACACACACACACACACGCACACACACACAAAGATATAAACACAGACCCACAGTGGTCTCTGTGAGGACCAGGACGAGGACCAGGACCTGGACATGGTGACCAGTGTGGGCGGGGGCAGAGTAGTGAGGAAGCGTTGAACAGCACAGATCAGTGAGTGGATCTCCTGCAGTGTGCTGACGTGGTGTGGTAGTTCCACCGTGTCACAGGTCAGACCAGCCTGGTGGACCTGAGTAGGAGGAGGAACCACATGTTTAGGATCAATTCTTTACTCCACGGATCCTCGTCTCTCACCATCTCATAGTCTGGACTGGGATCTCTTTGCTTTAGACTGGAAACCAGTGGAGCTAATGGAGCCATGCTGCAGAGGAAACACACAGACCATTAGCTCCGCCTACTGGGACCAGTTAGGACTGGTTTAACACAGTTCAACTAGACACGGACTAAAACTGAACAAAATAGTTTTTAGTCTAAAATCTCGACTAAAATGAACTAAAGTACTGTAAAGCAAAGGGAGAGCAGGACTCACAATAAGAAATTCTGTAATTTTTGGAGTCATTTTGTGTATTTTGAAATTATTTTTGTATTCTTTCTGTACTTTTTCCTCACATTTTTCCCGTTTGTGATTTGAGTATTTTTGTTAGCTCTTTGTGTATTTTTCTGTAATTACGTTTGTTTTTTGGAGTCATTTTGTGGATTTTTATGTATTTTGTATATTTTTGGGGTAACCTTTGTGTAGAGTTTTGTGTTTTTTGGAAATAATTTGTGTATTTTGGAAGTCATACTAAATATTTTTCTCTCATTTTATGTTTTCACAATTTTTTTTTCATCATAATTTTGTAGTTTTCTCCCACTTTATGTATTTTTATTCCTGTTTTATGTATTTTTGATGTCATACTTCATATTTTTCTTACATTTTTGTTTTTACTGTTGTTTTGATTACACAAATTATGTGAAAAGATGTTTTTTTTTTCATTTTTCTCACATTTTGTGAATTGTTTTGTCATACATTTGTAGTATTCTATCACTTTGTGTATATTCCACATTTGTTTTTGTTTTATGTGTTTTTCTTGCCTCGTGTATTTTTCTGTAATTTCGTATGTGTCTGTCGGTGACAGAGATTGTTTATTACGCTGTAACTGTGATCGTCAGCAGCAACAAGAACATGGTGAAGATAAAACATGTCAGATCGATACCAAACTGTAGAACCAACTGTGGCGACGTTTACCGTGGGTTCTTCGTCCAACGCGTCACCGTCTCGTCTCCGTCGTCCTCCAACAGGTCGGCAAACGCTGCCTCCAGGTCCTCCAGCTGATGTGTGCGACGACTCATGCACTCCTCCAGCTCCTCCTACACACACACACAAGTTTACATTGAAAAAAAAAAAAGACTTGTACAACAGAGCAACCTATTTGTGAGTTTTCAGCTCCATTTAGTGAGTAAAGTGTGAACTGTGAATCACTCATAACTGGAAAGCGACTTATAGCCCAGAACGACTTATAGGTGGAAAGTGTCAGGGCCAAAATTGTTAGTTAATGTTTATTAACATATTTACTCATAGACCTTATTCTTTTTAAGGCTTTAAGTTGAGACTTTTCATTTCTGCTGTCTCATGTTTTCTGCTCTCTTCTCGAGGTCAGCTTCCCAAAACACATTTTATCCCTCAGACACAGAGGCATCACACAGTCACATGCCTACACACACTCACATACACACCCAATACACATCCATTCATACACACAAACACCATATACGCACACACCTCCAACACTCACGACAATCAGGAGATACCAGAGAACTGGTTGTTTTGACCCAACGAAGAAACTGTCTCTTTTCACCCACTATCACCTCCACCCTGTCCTCTTTATCTCCTGGGGGGAGGAGGGAGGGGGACTGAGGGGGAATATACGTGATGAGTTAGAACTGGGTGCCACTCGATCATCGGACGTCCGCCCGGGCGGTCACTAATTTTGTCCATCTTTATACTCTTTTTTACTTAGTTTTATAATAAACCTTTTTTTTTATAAAATCATCAATGCCTCGCCTGGACTCCATCACTCAACCAGAGCAATAAATCATGTCTCCAAACGAGGTCAACCGCAAATTTGCCGTGACAAAAGCGACTTATTGCCCAAAAACTGTCCTTCAGAGTAAAGCGCATCGTAGCCAAACCTTTGAATGGGTATATTTTGAACCTGTTTGAACACAATCAGAGAAAAAGTGGAGCATCTGACCTCACTGGCGTTCAGCCGTGGTGGTGAGAACCCGTAAAGCTCCTTCAGGATGGAGAACTCCTCCTAGGACGAAGACGACAACGTCATCACAACATCAACACAAAATCCAACATGTTTAAAGACATAAGATGCATGATATTCAGGGACATTTTTCAGTGTAACACACCAACAATGTGAGAAGAACAGTCTTCATTCTTCCAATAATAACAATATTAATATTAATATTAATGAGGGTCTAAAAATACTCGCTGACCAAAAGTCTCAAATGTCTCCATTCATCACAAATTAATTTAAAAAAGTCTGTAAAGTGTGTTAACCCTTCAGATCCATCATATATAGCAAATCAAATAAACTTTATTCATCTGTTAGGAACTTTGTTTGCAGAGAAAGCGCCAGGGGCAGAAACAATAAAACACAGCACATATCCACTCTCATATTAAAATTCTAAAGTTCATGAGTTCCCTAATAAATAGATTCAAAAACAATAAGAAATTAAAAACAAATAGGCCAAAAATGACAGTCCTCAGCTACAGATTATGTGTTGCAGGCAGCCGTTTAACAGGCGGATGGAGGAAGTTGGAGCCGGCCCTCTTTGTCATCAGTGGGAGGGACCTGTACCTGCGCCCTGAAGGCAGCAGGGTGTAGTGAGGGTGCAGAGTGTGTGAGGGATCCGTGGAGATCTGGGTGCCTTTCCTCAGGACTCTGGTGTTGTAGATGGTAGTGAGTGACTGCTGTTCCTGACCAATGATTTTGCTGCTAATTTTAATAAGAGTGTTGGCTGCGGTGAGTGAACCAAACCAGGCGGTGATCTTGAATGTGAGGATGGATTCAATGAAACATTTATAGAAAACAGCGAGAATGGATTGGTGAACCTGAAGTTTGCGGAGCTTACGAAGAAAAAAGAGGCGCTGTTGACATTTTGAAAAAAAAGTGTTCAGTATTAAGTTGAAATGTAAGTTTATGGTGGATTATGGAGCCAAGATATTTATATAAGGTGTCCTTTTCGATTATTTGAGTGAGGGTGTGGTGGAATGGATATGGTGGAAGCAAATGACCATTTATTTGGTCTTAGATACATTTAGATCTAGACAGTTGTGTATTTCTGCTCTTTTTTTAATGTATTTTTCTGTCATTTGTGTGTTATGGAGTAAATCGGTGATTTGTTTGTCATTTTGTATGTTTTTAGAGTAATTATGTATATTTTAGTTACAATTTTGTGTATTTGTGTGTGTGCGTGTACCTGTGTGTATAATTCTTTAAAAGGGTTTTTACAGGAGAAAAAATCCAAATCGATGTCCAGGACGTACGGCTCAGTTTCACTGAGAAAACCAGATAATCTCTTCACCACGTAGCTGGTCGACCCTTCCTCCTCCTCACCCTCACCACCGTCACCACCACCACCATCATCATCCTTTGTGAGTTTGGGCTCTCCCGTCATGACTCCGCCCACTGCTGATTGGACGGTGTCAGTGTGCGACCTGCTGGATTCACTCAGGTCTGAGCGAAGACGTTTAGAGGAGTGTCCACCGTCTGTCTCTGTCCTTTGATCTGTGCTTTGATCTGTGAGGACAGGACAGGTGGGACAAAAACAATGTGGACCATCACTGTGGGACGCTAAACAAGTCCTGTACTAATGAAATGTCTATTGTCACATACGTATACGTACAAAGTCTATTCTATTATATTCTATCACATTACAGGACAGTGCACAACATACCAAGACAAGACAAATGAGACAGACTTTTACTTCATTGTGTTTCAGTAAAAAGAGACGAGAAAACACAGCAAAACAAGATAAAATGAAAAATGACAACAAACTAAACAGTTATTATTGCTATAACACTCTAATGTTAGTCTAAAGTTAAGGCTGATGGTCTACAGCAGGTGTTCTCAACCTTGGGGTCAGGTTTCTGTAACTACACCAAACTTTACATATTTTAACCTATTTTTATCACTTTTTCTTGCAATATTTTTGCTCTTTTTAATGCTTTTTTGCTACATTACTCCCATTTCTGACACTTCTACATCACATTTCACTGCCTTTTCTGCACATTTTTTGCACTTTCAAGACATTTTCAGCACTTACAAAGCCTTTCCACCTAATGTCACATATGGTGATCCATTATTGTCACTTTTAACCTCTTTTCACCATGTTTCATGCTTATTTTTGCAAATTTAACCACATTCACCATTTGTCATGCCCATTATTTGCCAGTTTGTGTGCTTTTATATGTCTTTTATCGACTACTATCCACTAAATTGATTTTATTTTCTCATTCTGTATGTTTATTGATCATTGCTGTGTCTGTCTGTTGTTGTAAAACACTTTGTGCTACGTGTCCTGTGTATGAAAGTTTCTATATACTGTAAATAAATACAGGAGAGTTGAGTAATGTGATGATAGCAGTATAAATGTGATGATAGCAGTATAAATGTGATGATAGCAGTATAAATGTGATGGTAACAGTATAAATGTGATGATAGCAGTATAAATGTGATGATAGCAGTATAAATGTGATGGTAACAGTATAAATGTGATGATAGCAGTATAAATGTGATGATAGCAGTATAAATGTGATGATAGCAGTATAAATGTGATGATAACAGTATAAATGTGATGATAACAGTATAAATGTGATGGTAACAGTGTAAATGTGATGGTAACAGTGTAAATGTGATGATAACAGTGTAAATGTGATGATAACAGTATAAATGTGATGGTAACAGTGTAAATGTGATGATAACAGTGTAAATGTGATGATAACAGTGTAAATGTGATAACAGTATAAATGTGATGATAACAGTATAAATGTGATGGTAACAGTGTAAATGTGATGATAACAGTGTAAATGTGATGATAACAGTGTAAATGTGATAACAGTGTAAATGTGATAACAGTATAAATGTGATGATAACAGTGTAAATGTGATGATAACAGTATAAATGTGATGATAACAGTATAAATGTGATGATAACAGTCTAGATGTGATGATAACAGTATAAATGTGATGATAACAGTGTAAATGTGATAACAGTATAAATGTGATGGTAACAGTGTAAATGTGATAACAGTATAAATGTGATGATAACAGTGTAAATGTGATGATAACAGTGTAAATGTGATAACAGTGTAAATGTGATAACAGTATAAATGTGATGGTAACAGTATAAATGTGATGGTAACAGTGTAAATGTGATTATAACAGTATAAATGTGATGGTAACAGTGTAAATGTGATGGTAACAGTGTAAATGTGATGGTAACAGTGTAAATGTGATGTAACAGTGTAAATGTGATGATAACAGTGTAAATGTGATGTAACAGTGTAAATGTGATGATAACAGTATAAATGTGATGGTAACAGTATAAATGTGATGGTAACAGTGTAAATGTGATTATAACAGTATAAATGTGATGGTAACAGTGTAAATGTGATGGTAACAGTGTAAATGTGATAACAGTGTAAATGTGATGTAACAGTGTAAATGTGATGATAACAGTGTAAATGTGATGTAACAGTGTAAATGTGATGATAACAGTGTAAATGTGATGTAACAGTGTAAATGTGATGTAACAGTGTAAATGTGATGATAACAGTGTAAATGTGATGTAACAGTGTAAATGTGATGATAACAGTGTAAATGTGATGATAGTGTAAATGTGATGGTAACAGTGTAAATGTGATGATAACAGTGTAAATGTGATGATAACAGTATAAATGTGATGATAACAGTATAAATGTGATGTAACAGTGTGAATGTGATGATAACAGTGTAAATGTGATGTAACAGTGTAAATGTGATGGTAGTACCTGTGGTGCTAACTGGCTTTACTGTGATGACGCTGAGGGTCAAAGGTCGAGGTTCCTCCAGCTGCTGCTCGCTGATGTACAGAGCGTCACTCAGGAAGTAGTTCTCTCTGCTGCTCACCCTGGAAACAGGAAGTGACATCACGGTCACCACAGGAGGACTTTTATTGGAGGTGAATAATAAAGACCTGATAGTGGAGGTGGAGGAGTCCCTGCCCACAGAGAAGTGATGTTCTCCCTCTGTGATCTGCTGGGACCAGGAAGGATGGAGCCACGCCACAGAAACCAGGTGACCAGCAAACACCATAGGCATGATCCAGTTCTCTATGCTCAGCTCACTGCAACACACACACACACACGCACGCACACACTTCTGTTCTTAATGTTTACACAATAAAAGCTCATTAATAATATTAATGTTTGTTTGTTTCTCTGATGGTTCACTTTTAAACACAGTTTGTCCCTGTAAACTTGTTGGTCAGAAAGATGTAAATGTTAATTCTCATTAGAATCAGAATCAGAAATGTTTTTAATGGCCATGTACAGTTTTAAGGACAGTACAAGGAATTTGTCTTGGTAGTTGGTGCACAAAACAAACAAAAAAAACAAAAAAAAAGAACAACCCAGCAACAATATATATATATATATATATATATATATATATACAGTGCAGCAGATAATGTCATCATGGAGGTGGTGATCGGGTGGGGTCAATTTTTCTGTATTCTTTGCATTTATTTGGTGTTATTTTGTGTATTTCTGTTCTTCTTTTGGTGTATTTTTCTGTCATTTGTGCACTTACTTGGACACATTTTGTGTATTTTTGTTGTTTTTGTGCATTTTTCTGTCATTTTTTGGTTTTTAGAGTCATTTTTTGATGTTTTGTATATTTTTCTGTAATTTTGTGTATTTGTCTTGTTGTTTTTGTGTATATTTGTTGATTTTGTGTATTTTACTGTAATTTTGTGTTTATTTGTAGTTATTAGTGTTTTTGTGGTTGTTTTATGTATTTTTTTGTCATTTTGCTGTTATGTGTGTTTTTCTGTAATAGGTCTGTCATTTTCTGCTGTTTTTTGGACTCATTTTACGTACTTTTACTGGGTTTTTTTATTTTTCTGTAATTTTGTGCATTTATTTGGAATTCTTTTGTGTATTTTTCCTTAATTTTGTGTGTTTATTTGGAGTCATTTTGTTGTTAATTTTTTGAGTCATTTTGTGCAGTTTTTTTGAGTCATTTTGCGTATTTTTATTGTTGTTTTTTTATTTCTCTGTAATTTTGCGCTTTTTTTTAAAAAAAAAAAAACAAAATCATTTTGTGTATTTTTGCTGTGTATTTATCTGTAATCTTGTCTTTTTGCATATTTTTGATGTTTTGAATTTTTCTGTAATTTTCTGTGTTTATTTGGAATCATTTCATGTATGACGTACCTGAGCAGTTGGTGTTTGTTGAACACGGTGTCTGCTCTCATGTTGACGGGGATGAGCAGGTCAGGGTGGGAGTCCAGGTGAACCATCCTCACGTCCTTCAGGGGGAGGTGCCTGGAAGCCATGGCTCTGTAGATGTGGCTCACCACCTGTTTCAACAATGTCACATTAAAAATGGCTTCATCATGTGTTGTAAGCATGAGAAAACTCAATTATTTAATCATTTACTCAATGATTCATGTTTTCTCTGTTAATGTGACTCCTTTCTGTGTGACACATTGGATGCTCTGAAGGGCCAGATTTGGCCCCCGTGCCTCGGTGGGGCTGGACAATATGGAGCAAAATTCATATTTCAATATTTTTTCTTAAAATGGCGATATACGATATAAAACTCGATAATTTAAATTCAAATAAAGTCTGAGCAGAAAGACACATTTTGTGCATTTTTGTTGTAGTTTTGTCCATTTTTCAGTCGTTTTGTGTAATTTTGTTGTCTATTTTTTTTTGTGATTTTGTGTATTTTGCATATTTTTGTAGTTTTTCTGTCATTATGTGTATTTGAGTTGTTGTTTTTGTGCATCTTACAGTAATTTGGTAAAAAAAAAAAAAAAAAGAAGTAATTTTGTGCATTTTTCAATAATTTTGTACGTTTTGAGTAATTTTGTGTGTTTTTAGTTGTGTTCTCCTCGGACTTACGTCATGATGGTCCTCCACCACCCAAACAGGCAGCTGCTGGTAGGTCCTCCTCCGGGGTGCGGCGGCCATTCTCGGTCCGCGGACCGGAACTTGGAACATGTTATAGCAAGCAGCACCTGTCACGTGACTCAGTTACACCACGTGATGATGGAAATTAATTTTCATCGCTGAACTATAGAAATACACTCCCTTTTCTTTGATTTATTTTTCTACGGCCAAACCTTTAAGACCAGAAGTAAACGCTATAGGCGCGCGCATCTCCTTTTCTGTCCGGGCGGGAACTTCAAGACACAAAACCAAGGTTCCTACCTCCGTGTCACAGCATAGAATAAAGCATGTTTCACAATTTACGCGAGAAACAGGTCGTTTTAAAAATTTTTACTTCATCAAAAATACATTCATTCATTGTTTTGCATTGGATTTAATCTCTTTTTTGATTTTTTAAAAAATTTTTAATAATATTTTTAGATTCACAGATATGATTCACGCGCACACACACACACACACACGCGCGCGCGCACACACACACACACTCACACACACACACACACACACACACACACACACACACACACACACACACACACACACACACACACACGCACACGTTCACAAATGACCAAATCTATTTCCTATTAATATTTTATGTATTATTGATCTATTTTGTATCTATTCTTTTAATACATTTCTGAAGATTCATTTTTGCAAATTAAATTTTTGAGCTTACAAACAGGAATTCATGAAACAAATTTTTTTTATTATTTTTTTTTTTTACAACTTTTTTGTTTAATTTTCAGATTATGTATTTGGAGGATTATGTATCCATCCATTGTTTTTTTCTTAACATGCATATTTTATTTATTTTTTATTTATTTCATATTAAAACATAATTCTAAAAACACACAAAATGTTCATCTTTTTTACCATAAGGAAAAATAATTCTGCTAAAACTTTGTTACATGACAAAGTGCACACAGTACACATGTGCTTCCGCTAGATGGCAGCATTACATAATGGATAAGCTTCTTTATTTCTCACTTGTCCTGATCTTCACACACATAGTTTTTTTCTTATTTAAAAACTCTGTTTTCCCAATAGCTATATTCATTTATTTAAATTTTCATTATTGGTTTTTAATGTAATAAGCTTTTGTGCACTTTAGTTATCGTTTTGTGCACTCCTGTTCTCATTTTGCATATTTTTTGACTATTTTTGCGCATTTTTGTGTATTTTTCTTCTGGTTTTGTGTATTTTTTGTTCTCTTTTTTTGTATTTTTGTTCTCGTTTTGTGTATTGTATTTTTTTTCTGGTTTTCATTTCTTATTTTGAATATTTTTATGCATTTTGAGTATTTTGTTTTCTATTTTGCCCATTTTAGCATATTTTTGTTCTTGTTTTGCGTATTTTTGTTCTGCTTTTGCATATTTTTGTTCAATTTTTGTGTATCTTTGTTCTTGTTTTGTGCATTTTTGTTCTCGTTTTGCGTATTTCTGACTATTTTTTGTTCTATTTTTGTGTAATTTATGTAATTTTGTTCTTGTTTTGTTTGTACTTTTGTTCTAGGTTTGTGTATTTTTGTTCTCGTTTTGCATACTTTTTTCTTGTTTTGTGTTTTTTTCCCCCTTTTTGCATATTTTTATTCTCGTTTTGTGTATTTTTGTTATTATTTTGAGTATTTTTGTTTTCCATTTTGTGTATTTTTGCATATTTCTCGTCTCTTTTTGCATATTTTTCTTCTCGTTTTAAGTATTTTTGTTTTCCATTTTGTGTATTTTTGCATATTTCTCGTCTCTTTTTGCATATTTTTCTTCTCGTTTTAAGTATTTTATTTCTATTTATTGTATTTTTGTGAATTTAATGGCTCTCTTTTCACTCCCAGCAGCCAAATCCATGTCACTGACACTCCCTTTACATTTCTTTGTAGGTCTGTGTGTGACATGTTGGGATTTTCGCACTAAATAAAGCCTATGCGTGTCTCTTTTGCTTTTAAGATGTAAATGGAGCGTCTCCATCGTTCCAAGCATCACATCATGTTTGACTGTAGCAGCATCACAACACAAAGCCTTGTGATCTGCTCTGTTTCCCACAGGTTTACAGCCACATGGTTTCTCTGTGCTATAAACAGGACTGTGAAGGCGTTCCACAATCGATCCTCGTCTCTTTGTAGGTGTTGGATGTGAGTGGATGGAATGAAGCGGAAGGAAAAACAGAATAATGAGTCTGTCCACATAGCAGGAGGAGCTCAGCGTAGAGCAGCTGCTCCTCCATGCAGAGATAGAGAAGTCAGTTTAGGTGAGTTTCAAACACACACACACACACACACACACACACACACACACACACACACACACACACACACACACACACACACACACACACACACACACACACACACAGGCTCTGATTCACCTGCAAACATCACTTTTCCATTTTCCTGGAGCGTTTAGTCTCTCGTGGGAAAATCAAAGGAAAATCAAAGGAAAGTGAGTTTTTCTCTCCAACATCATTTCTAACTTCTGTGACCAACAACCGGTGAAACAACATCAACTCATCATTCCAACAAATGTACATAACTTTCCTACACAACACACAAGAATATTACTAATCTGTTTAATGTGTGTTTTTGTTCTCATTTTGTGTATTTTTGTTCTCATTGTCATATTGTGTTTTTACTTTGTTGTCGTTTTGTACATCTTTGAGTATTTTTATTCTCATTTTGCATATTTTTGCTCTCATTTTGAGAATTTTCGTTCTTGTTTTGTGAATTTTGTTTCTATTTTTGTTCTAATGTTGCGTAGTTTTGTTCTTGTGTTGTGTATTTTTGTTCTCATTGTTATATTGTGTGTTTTTACTGTGTATCTGTGTATTTTTGTTGTTGTTTTGCATAGTTTTGTTCTCATGATGTATTTTTGTTCTCATTTTTCATAATAATTTTTGTTCTATTTTTGCATATTTTTGCTCTCATGTTGAGAATTTTTGTTCTTGTTTTGTGAATTTTGTTTTATTTTTGTTCTAATGTTGCGTAGTTTTGTTCTTTGTGTTGTGTCATTTGTTGTGCGTCCATACCCTTTCTCTAATTTCTTTGCTCCAAACCAGACCTGACGTGAGCGTTCCAGTCGTACAACCTCTACCTCTCCATCAGGCCTTCATCGCTCCTCTTCCTCAGAGTGTTTCATGCATCTTTTAATGTGAGCAGCATGTGTGGGCGGAGCTTCCTGCATCTGACTGTCAGTGGTTGTCTGAGAACATGACAGATCCATCAAAGATTTACTGTGGGAGAGAAACATGGGCACTAATGGAGGCCTGTGGTGACCACACACACACGCAAGCACACACACACACACACACACACAGAAGCTGAAAGTTTGACATGTGCAGAAAAAGACAGAGAAGAAGAAGTAAAGGAGTCGTCAGCAGCTTCTCAGTGTGAATGTTTGATGTGTTTCTGCTTCATCAGGTTTTCTGAGGATTATTTTGTTTGCAGGCACAGAGGAACTCAGAGAAACTGAGAAGATGGAGAAGTTTGGACCTGCAGCGACTCAAAGACCCTCAGAAGATCTGAGGAGCTCCTCTGTTCACATTTATTCTCTTCATACACTGAGGAAACACACTCCAGACCATCCAAAGACACACACACACACAGAGACCACGTTAATGTACACACCGAGAAACATCAACCACCAGATACTCAGAATGAGAACAAAAATGCACAAAACCACAGCAAAAATATAAAAAAATAGAACATAAAACACTCTAAACAAGAACAAATACACAGAAATAGATTAAAAGTACTCAAAATGAGAACAAAAATGCACAAAACGAGAATAAAAATATGCAAAACAAAAACAAAAATACACAAAACAAAAACAAAAATACACAAAACAAAAACAAAAATACACAAAATGAGAATAAAGTACACAAAAATAAAAAAATACACAAAACAGAACAAAAATACACAAAACGAGAAACAAAATACACAGAAAGGGAACAATATATACAAAAATAGTAAAAATACTCAAAATGAGCAACAAAAATATGCAAAAAGAAAACAAAAATATACAAAATGTGAAAAACTACATAAAACGAGAACAAAAATACTCAAAATGAGAATAAAAATACTGAAAAATAAAAAATAAACAAAACGAGGATAAAAGTGCACAAAAAAAGAACAAAAATATACAAAACCAGAACAAAGCTAATCAAAATGTGAACAAAAATATTCAAAACGAGACCAAAGATATGCAAAAATTTAACAAAAATACTCAAAAATGAGATTAAAAATACTGATTACTGTTCACCAAGAACCACCATCACCTCAGGAGAAAGAGAGACCACATACATGTCTACTGTGTGTGACACAAACAGAGATGATCACCAACTGAATGAATGCACAAAATATTCATAAAAAAGTTTATTTTGACAAAATTAAACAACTTGTCATACATGAATATTTACAGACGACGAGTTTCACAGCTCTTTAGAATCAGCGTCATGTCTTAGAAACGTTTACAAAAAGGAAAATGACTTCCTGTGAAGCCTTCAGAGCTTTTTTCTGTCCATAAAACAAACACAACCGTCAGTTTGTGAAGGGAAATGTTTCATTTGGACTTTTTAAATTTAGGGTTTAAAAATAATAACAAGAAAAGTAATTTAAATATCTGTAAACTTCTCTCAGCATAAACTGAGTCCAGTGTGTTCAATAAAAAAGTTAACACATGACACGCAGTGATTTAAAGTTAAAAATGATTAGTTCAGTGACGCTTTACTTTGAAGGCAGAGATTTTTCTTGTCGTTTTTGATGGAAAAAAAATACCTTGCTTCTTTTTTTTTGTTCGTATAAAAACTTATTTTCCATAAAGTTCCTGTAAATAAAGTGAAGGAGGTGAAACAGTGACGTTAGGGGGAGATTCCTTCATGTTTGTGAGCAGCAAAATAGTCAAAACAAATCAGAGTATTAGTGAAGGACAGCAGTGATGTCTCCAAGACGCACTAAGACACTTAGGTCACGTCACGTCTCTTTGACTCTGTCGGCTGATTTTTATCTCTGCATCCTTTGCTTTCTTCCCCAAAATGTGGATTTTTAGTTTTCCTTCAAGATCCAAGAAAAAGTCAATGTCAAAAATCACATTCAAATCCACAAAATTCCACCAGAAAAGATGAAAAACCAGAGAAAATGTGTTTGTGGACGGACGCTGGAGTCTCTGAAGTGCCTCCGTTAGACGTCTCCGTCCTTAAAGGATCCTTCACTGTTTTACAAATGTCGCCTAAAATATTCTAAATATTCTTATTAGTAGAGCTATGTTTAACAAAACATATTACATACATTTTATTAACATTTAAAAACTACTTTACAGTTCTAAAGTCTGTGTTCCTCCATCTTGAAATCATGTGATTGATGATGTCACAGGGCCCCACTGTCTGTAAACATCCCATTGTTTTCTATTGGAGTGAAGCATTCAGTCTGATTTTACATCATTTACCAGTTTTTTTTTTTTACATCATTGATTCGCTTTTTAGATCATTTAGCAGCTTTTTCAGTCAAAATGACAACTTGTGCTGCTTTTGGTTGCTCTAAAAAAACTGGAAAACTTAAAGATGTCGATGTAAACCTCTTGTTAACAGAAAGTAAAGGGTAAATCACAGACAGTTGTAGACACAGAAACCATGAGAATAAAAGTCCTTTGTGGTGGGAGTCCTTCAGCAGTACGTCATTTACTCTCCATCTCCAGCCACCAGAGTTTGTCAGCGCACTGTTTAAGGGAGAGTAGAGGTTAAGGTTTAGGAGAGCTCTTCTTCTCTGCTTCATTGTCTACTACTAAACCTCAGAGTTGGAACTGTCGCCCCCTGCGGTCACATTTTTCATCTGTTTTTATCCTCTTTCTCTAAACAAAAGAGGTTTACCTCAACATCTTTAACTTTTCCTGTGTTTTTAGAGCAACCAAAGCAGCACAAGTTGTCATTAATCATCATTCACATGTTTTCAAGATGGAGGAACGCAGGCTCTGAAACTGTCAAGTAGTCACGTTTTTAAAAGTGAATTAAATGAATATGGTGCATAATAATGTGTCTTATTAGATATAGATCTACTATTAAGGACATTTAGAAGATTTCAGGCCACATTTGTAAAAACAGTGGATGATCCCTTTGAAGATCCAAGAAAGAGTTGATGTCAAAAATCAGGTTCAAATCCTCAAAATTCCACCAGAAAGGATGAAAATCAGAGAAAATGTGTTTGTGGACGGACACTGGAGTCTCTGAAGTGTCTCCATTTGACGTCTTCGTCCTCATAACTGCAGTGATTTTGTCACCAACGAGGAAGTAAAGTCCAGTTTTCTGTTTCCTTATTCTTAGAATCCAAACGTTGAGGTGAAATAAATTCCTCCTGGAAGGAGGGGGGGCGTGTCCATGGCTGAACGCCGCTGTCCTGGGTCCTGTCTCTGTTAGGAGAAGTCTGTGTCCTCAGCCCCGTACAGGTCTGCTAGCCTCCTGAAGCGCGGCCCCCACTCACTGAGGTAGTGGTAGTGCTGCTCGGCCTCAGACGACGTCGACCCCAGCGAGCTGAGTGACTCGGCCACGGAGCCCCCGCCCTCGTAGGCGTAGGTGGCCAGGGAGTCGTAGGGCGGCGCCGTTGGGTTGGAGTCGTTCTCCAGAACCCTCTGGTGGATGAACTCCAGCACGTCCTCCCCGGTGTCCCGCGAGGCCACGCCCACGGGGAGGAGCCCCGGGGCCACCCGGCGGTGCAGCGGGAACAGCAGCGTGTCGGAGGGGACGATGTCTCGCCTCTGATTGGATGCCTCGTCCAGGGCAGCGGTGTCCGGGTGCCGCAGCGCCCCGATGTCAAAGGCCTGCGTGTCCTCCTCCCCTCCCCCCTCGTCGTTGTAGCTCACCACGTTGTCACGCACGTCCTCCTTAGATATGATCAGAGGTTCTTGCTTCCTGTGGCGCCTCAATGCCGTGAAGAGAACCACCAGCACTGCAGAGAGAGAGAGAAACCACATTAATGTACCCCGAAAATAACCAACACTATAGAGAGAGAGAGAAACCACATTAATGTACCCCGAGAATAACCAACACTATATAGAGAGAGAAACCACATTAATGTACCCCGAGAATAACCAACACTATAGAGAGAGAGAGAAACCACATTAATTAAATTCAATTCAACTTTATTTGTATAGCCCAATTTACAACAAAGTCATCTCAATGCGCTTATCAAAATATAAAATAAAATTAACTTTTTAATAAGTTATTGGGACATCCTGAAAGTAGAGAGTTACAATAATCTAGTCTAGATGTAACAAATGCATGGATTAGTTTTTCAGCATCACTTTGGGTCAAGATATTCCTGATTTTAGAGATATTACGGAGGTGGAAGAAGGCTGTCTGTATCAAAGTCAGTATCAAAGATAACGCCTAAGTTTTTTACTGTGGTGCTGGGTGACAGAGTAACGCTATCCAGACACTGTTTGCTCTGATAATTTCTCTCTAAGGTGTTTCATCTGATTTCATTGAGAGATAAAGCTGTGTGTCATCCGCATAGCAATGGAAACTTATATCATGTTCTCTGATAATGTCACCTAGTGGAAGCATATATAATGTAAAGAGTATTGGTCCCAAAACTGAACCTTGTGGAACTCCATGATTAACTCTGCACTGAGGACAGTTTATTTACATGAACAAAGTGGGTTCTGTCTGTTAGGTAGGATTTAAACCAGGATTTAAACCAACCCAGCGCTGTTTCTTTATTCCCAAAAATGCTTTCCAGTCTCTGCAGCAGTAGATGATGATCCACTGTATCAAAGGCTGCACTGAGATCAAAGAGCACCAGAACCGAGAATGTACCCCAAGAATAACTAACACTACAGAAAGAGAGAGAGAAACCACATTAATGTACCCCAAGAATAACTAACACTACAGAGAGAGAGAGAAACCACATTAATGTACCCCAAGAATAACTAACACTACAGAAAGAGAGAGAAACCACATTAATGTACCCCGAGAATAACTAACACTACAGAGAGAGAAAGAAACCACATTAATGTACCCCAAGAATAACTAACACTACAGAGAGAGAGAGAAACCACATTAATGTACCCCAAGAATAACTAACACTACAGAAAGAGAGAGAAACCACATTAATGTACCCCAAGAATAACTAACACTACAGAGAGAGAGAGAAACCACATTAATGTACCCCAAGAATAACTAACACTACAGAGAGAGAGAGAAACCACATTAATGTACCCCAAGAATAACTAACACTACAGAGAGAGAGAAACCACATTAATGTACCCCAAGAATAACTAACACTACAGAGAGAGAGAGAAACCACATTAATGTACCCCAAGAATAACTAACACTATATAGAGAGAGAAACCACATTAATGTACCCCAAGAATAACTAACACTACAGAGAGAGAGAAACCACATTAATGTACCCCAAGAATAACTAACACTACAGAGAGAGAGAGAAACCACATTAATGTACCCCAAGAATAACCGACACTATAGAAAGAGAGAGAAACCACATTACTGTAGAGAGAGATAAACCACAGTAACGTAACCTAAAAACCATCAAACACTGTAGATCAGTGGCTCTAGTTCCCCTTTCTCTTATTTCTGAAGTATATATATATATATATATATTTTTTTTTTACTGCATTTTAGCTGAACTCGATTTATATTTCTGAAAGTGAAAGTATTGAAATATGATACGAAAGAGTATTGGGGCCACTGGGAAATTTTTTTTTTTATACATTCTTAATTTTTTCTTAGTCTTATTTTTTTACTCTTGATTTTGTTTTTTGGTCTTAATTTTAGGAGCCCTAATCCTCTTCCATAAACACAAAATTGTGTGTTGTTTTAATCTAAAAAAAAAATCTATTTTAATTTTTCTGAATATCAGGCGACCCTACATGGGGTCCAGACCCCAAAGTTGAAAAACACTGATTTAGTGGCGTCTGAATACGTACGCTGAGAATTAGTCACAGGATAACATGATGACCAGTGTGAATCAAACACCAGCTGCTTTTGGGACAAGCTGTTTCAGGCTTCACTGCTTTGATGAGCGTGTATATAGTATATAGTGCCATAAAAATAAATGAATAACTAAATAAACGTTAAAAAAAATAACAAAAAGGACAATTTAAAATTAAATAAAAATAAATAAATATTAGTTAAAAAAATACAAAAGTTTTAAATGTTTGCAAAAATTAAATATAGATTGAAAAATAAGAGTGAAAATAAAAAAAATACAAAAGTAATTTATTATTATTAATATTATTATTATTTTTTTAACTTTTATTAATTTAATCATTTATTTTATGCATATGAAAAATATTTAAATTTTTGTTTTGTTATTATATTTATTTTTTAATTAATTTGTTTTTAATTTTGGCATGTTTGGGTCGCAACAAAATATAAATGTAAATGAGGGGGCTGTCCTAAGTATGTCTGTGTTCAACTGTTTGCCTATTGGTTGATGGAAATGTGAGTGCAGAGCTTGATGAGGCAGGTGTGTGTGCCATAGTCTGCAGCCTCAGGTAGAGGATTTAACACGTTTTAAATCTTCCAGTCGATTGGCAGAATCTCTGAAACGAAATTTTTTATTTTTGTTATTTTTCACGTTGATTCTTCCATATTCAGGCAGGAGGAAGACAATGAAGAAGCTTCGGTTTAAAAAAACAAAAAAACAACAGAGAACATGAAACAGTAAAAACACATCCTGAGGTCACATGACACGCTGTAACGTGACGATAACGGTGAAGCTAACGCTGAACACGTCCGATAAACACTTCAAAGGATGATCCACCGCCTGCTCTCACGTTTAAACCTAGTGACGCAACGTCTCAGTAGGAAGTAGATCTCAGGTAACAAGGAAGCAGGAAGTAATGGTGGTCAGTGTGATTAAACTTAAACTGATTAGATTAAAATTAACTCACAAATCAGAGGGTGGAGCTTTGTGAAAATGTAGAAATAAGTTACTTTTCGTCCATTCAGCAGATAATAAAACACTGTCGAATGTTAGCATAAAAAACAACAATGAATCCCTTTCAAAATACAAAAAACAGTTTCGGACCATGTGTTAAGAAAGAAAAGCACTGTAGGTTACCATTGTCTAAAGAAAAAAAATAATCCCCGTCAAAATAAAAGCAATGTATTTACAAGCAAACTTCATAAACTCACTGAAAAATAGTTTCATGCCTCATTTTAGACGATGATGACAATAAAAATTTTGTGCTCAATGACGCTAAAAATTATAAATAATGATAAATCATTTAAAAACAGCCGGAGTGATTCTGGCCCCACCCCCTTAGAGTCCATCTGGGTCGAATGTGGCGCCTGAACTGGAATGAGTTTATCACTCGAGCCATAGAAAATAGGTCTCTGCTGTGTGTGTGTGTGTGTGTGTGTGTGTGTGTGTGTGTGTGTGTGTGTGTGTGTGTGTGTGTGTGTGTGTGTCTTTCCGCAGATATAAATATGTATTCACACTGTGGACTATGACACTGCCTGAATAAGCAGATAAATGTGTCTGCAGTGCTTAAAAAACAGCTCAACACACACACACAGTGACACACACACACACACACACACACACACACACACACACACACACACACACACACACGCACACACACACACACACACACACACACACACACACACTCACTGAGTAGGATGACGGTACACAGCAGTACAGCTATCAGAGCTCCAGTGCTCAGACCAGTTGAGCCGCTCAGAGCCTCAGCGTTGCACAGCTCCATGTTGCCGTGGCGATCGCATGTGCACATGCGCACGGTGAGCGTGCCCGTGCTGCTCTGCATGGGGTAGTCGCCATCGGTGATCACCACGGCAACCAGGTAGACGCTCTGATGGAGGCGGCTGTAGCTGGCCCGACGCGTCAGGATCCCTGCAGTGTTATCTATAGTAGAGAGAATAGATGCATAAAGAATAGATCTGTTACTCTACTTAGTTATAGATGTATAAAGAATAGATCTGTTACTCTCCTTAGTTACAGATGTATAAAGAATAGATCTGTTACTCTACTTAGTTATAGATGTATAAAGAATAGATCTGTTACTCTCCTTAGTTACAGATGTATAAAGAATAGATCTGTTACTCTACTTAGTTATAGATGTATAAAGAATAGATCTGTTACTCTCCTTAGTTACAGATGTATAAAGAAGAGATCTGTTACTCTACTTAGTTATAGATGTATAAAGAATAGATCTGTTACTCTCCTTAGTTACAGATGTATAAAGACTAGATCTGTTACTCTACTTAGTTATAGATGTATAAAGAATAGATCTGTTACTCTCCTTAGTTACAGATGTATAAAGAATAGATCTGTTACTCTACTTAGTTATAGATGTATAAAGAATAGATCTGTTACTCTCCTTAGTTAGAGGTGTATAAAGAATAGATCTGTTACTCTCCTTAGTTACAGATGTATAAAGAAGAGATCTGTTACTCTACTTAGTTATAGATGTATAAAGAATAGATCTGTTACTCTCCTTAGTTACAGATGTATAAAGAATAGATCTGTTACTCTACTTAGTTATAGATGTATAAAGAATAGATCTGTTACTCTCCTTAGTTACAGATGTATAAAGAATAGATCTGTTACTCTACTTAGTTATAGATGTATAAAGAATAGATCTGTTACTCTCCTTAGTTACAGATGTATAAAGACTAGATCTGTTACTCTACTTAGTTATAGATGTATAAAGAATAGATCTGTTACTCTCCTTAGTTACAGATGTATAAAGAATAGATCTGTTACTCTACTTAGTTATAGATGTATAAAGAATAGATCTGTTACTCTCCTTAGTTAGAGGTGTATAAAGAATAGATCTGTTACTCTCCTTAGTTACAGATGTATAAAGAATAGATCTGTTACTCTACATAGTTATAGTTGTATAAAGAATAGATTTGTTACTGTCCTTAGTCCAGATGTATAAAGACTAGATCTATTACTGTACTTAGTTGCAGGTGTATAAATAATAGATCTATTACTGTACTTAGTTACAGATGTATAAAGAATAGATCTGTTCCTATCCTTAGCCATGGATGTATAAAGAATAGATCTGTACCTCCGTTGTCTCTTATGGTGAAGTTACTACGGTGCGTCCCCTCTGGTGCGAGGCTGAAGAAGAACTTGTGTCCTGTCGACGGCTCGTCTGCATCCATGGCGCTCACCGTCTGGATCCTCTGAGGGAGCAACACATCTGTAATTTAGCACCTGCTTCTTTACTCAGCTCATCTTAAAGTGAAACACACTGCTCACATTTACCAGCAGCTGTTTACACACACAGACATCTGCTCCACGTTGCTAGATACAGCTGGTAGAAAATACACCAAAATGTCATCTGAACTTCCTACTTCACACACAATAAACCCAACCTGGCAACGCAGCCAATAATAACAGTTTCTTGTGAAGTGACGGTTTGTATTTTTCTAATCTCCACTTGTTGTTAATCACATTTAATGATTCAGAGAATATTCACTGCAGGAAATTGTCTGAGAATTATCTACGTCAGGGGTTGAGGTCACATTGGGAAAGGGTCGCCAGATGCCTTCAAGAAACTAAGAAATCTTTTTTTAACTATATGAGCCCGGTTTTGCTTAGTTTTAGACTTTTTCTGCAACTACACCAAATTTTCCATATTTTAACGTATTTTCATCACTTTTTCTTGCCATATTTTTGCTCCTTTTAATGCATTTTTGCTACATTACTTATTATTTCTGACACTTCTCCACCACATATCTATGGCTTTTTTGCACTTTTTCTGTCCGTTTGCTGTCACTCAAACTTGCAAATTTTAACCAATTTCTGTGGTTTTTAAAATCCCATTTCACCACCTTTTCCACTGTTTTTGGGTCACTATTAACCCATAGTACTAAACTTCCTGGAAAAATCAATTATTAAAACATATTAAAGCAAATCACCGGTACATTAATAAGTGATGGATAACTTATTTTTCTTCTTCTGCTGCTGTGAACGTTTGCAGCAACGTCATGCCTCACGCCTTAAATAAAGACATCATTCACTCGTTAAATTAATGTGGAGCTGCGGAGAGATTAAAGACGAATCCGGGCCGTGATTAATGCTGATGGACGGATGAAAAGGCTGAGGAATTAAAGGATAAGAGGATGAGATGATGAAAGGATGACAGCCAATGATAATGGATCGATGGTGGCGAACTACAGCGAAAAAGGAACGACACCACGTTTAAATGTAACCTGTTGTTCTCCCTCTCTTTATCCCATTAATGCTGCAGTCGCACTGTGACAGATTAACGTGTGTGTGTGTATGTGTGTGTGTGTGTGTAAACCACAGCACTTTAATCACATTAGCCAAGCCGTGCACACCGTGATGAATAACATCCAGTGGAATTACAGACACACGATCAATCACAAAGCACGGACACAAACATCTACTGCACACATGAGCAACCGGTGGCTCCAGAGCCACACATGGCTCTTCTGTCTCGGTATGTGCAGCCCCAAAGTGAACGTACAAAATGATAAAAACACACAAAACACACAAAACAGCAAAAACTTAATTTTTAAACTTAAATTACTACCAAAACACAAAAAACGACAAGTGAAGTACACAAAAGTTACCCCAAAAATATACAAAATACTCAAAATAACGTTATGACAAAAACAAAACATGAAAAAAATGACTAAACAACAATAATGCACAAAATGTGAGAAAAATGAACAAATTGATGACAAAATTACACAAAATGACAAAACAAAATACACAGCAGTAAAAACACAAGTGAAGCGCACAAAAGTTAACTCAAAAATATTTAAAATATACAAAAATACACAAAATTTGAGAAAAGTATACAAGATTATGACAAAAACTAAAAATTACAAAAAAAACAATAACGCAGAAAATGTGAGAAAAATAAGGAAAATGATGAAAAAATACAAACAAAACAACAAAAAGAAAGCCACAAAGCAAAAATACACAAAAGTAAAAACACAAAAAGAGATTTATTCCAAAAAACATACAAAACAACAACTGAAGTACACAGAAATTACCCCAAAAATATACAAAATACACAAAATGATACTTTGAACACACATCATTGCTCTCCGTGTGTGTGTGTGTGTGTGTGTACCTGTCCAGCTTTGGTTCTCTCACACACGAAGGTTTCGTAAATGGAGGCAAATGTTGGAGCGTTGTCGTTAACGTCCAACAGTCGAATGTTGACGGGAACATGGCTGCTCTGACGAGGATTATCTGCACATGCGCACACACGCACGCACACACACGCACACACACACACATCGGAAGTTTAGTGTCGTGAAATTAACAAAAACATAATTTCAGACAAGGCCAGAATAGACCTGTTCTTGTTATTTGCTATAGACATATAAAGAATGGATCTATTCCTTAGTCACAAACGTATAGAGAATAGATCTGTTCCGTGTTATAGACATTTAAAGAAAATATATGGTCCTTAGTCACAGATGTATGGAGAATAGATCTGTTCCTTGCTATAGAAATAAAACATGGATCTGTTCCTTAATCACAGATGTATAGAGATTAGATCTGTTCCTAAATGTACAAAGATGAAGGCACATTAACATGCAGCTGTTTAACTGTAAGATGCTTTTATTCTGACAGGCTGTGCAGTGTCCATTTCCTGTTCCTTATTAAACATGTTGTGAGAAAGAAAGAAACTAAAGATGTGTGTATCTAAGATGGGAATTTTTCCAGATTAAAAGCTCAAGAAAACGTTTGCTTCTAAAGTGAACGTGGAAACCAATCAATGTTTGTAACTTCTTGTTTTGTCTTTTAATGTGTTTTTTTTTTTTTTTACAGTTTGCTGGATGGGAAAATTTAGTTTTTCTCTTCCAACGTGTGTTTAGTTCACAGAAGTGAAGAAGAAAGTGTGAAATATTCTGTTAACTGTCAGAAATGCAGGTGGAGCTTTTTACAGAGGGCAGAATAATCCACATTTAGTGCTCTGCTGAGTATTTGGGCCAACGACGGTGTGAAATCACTGTGAGCATGCGTGTGTCTGTGTGTGCGTGTGCGTGTGTGTGTCACAAGGTGAAACCGTCACACAGAAAGAAAAGTTCATCCATAAACAGGAAGAGCAAAGGAAACTAAAACTCAAGCATTTTTTTTATAATTTTGTCTCAGTGTGGCGGTGAAAAGCATCGCTATCACCATCGGTTTGTTTTTTACATCATGTTACCATGGCAACACCCTGCAACCATCCCCCTGGTTAACTGGCACAATAGAACCAGCGTCACAGGCCAGCTAATGAAAATAACTCACAAAACGACAAATGAAGTACACAAAAGTTACCCAAAAATATACATGACACAGGAAAATGTACAAAACAACTAGAAAAATAGGCAAAAAGACAACAAAAATACAAAGAATGATCCCAAAAATCATACAAAATAAAAAAAAAAATACTGAAGACCATCAAAATAAACAAAAACAAAACAAAAATATGCCATACAACAAGAAAACACATAAAACAGCAAAAATACTCAAAATAACTCCCAAAATGCACAACGACAACTGAAGTACACAAAAGTTAGCCCAAAAATATACGAAATACATAAAAATACACAAAATAAACACAATTATACAGAAAAATACACAAAACAACTAGAAAAATATGCAAAAAGACAAAAAAACACAAAACTATTCAAAAAACATACAAGATTCCAAAAAATACACAAAAAAACATACAATACATACAATATACAATACAACAACAAAGATAGCAAAAATACTCAAAATAACTACCAAAACGCACAAAAAACAACTGAAGTACACAAACTTTACTCCAAAATACATATACAATTAACAAAATATGACCAAAAAAATTTGACAAAACAACAATACACAAAATGTTAGAAAAATGAACAAAATGATGACCAAAACACACAAAACGACAAAAAATAAAAAATCACATCACAAAAACAAGCTAAAGTAAAAACACAAAATAAAATAAAAATATCTAGTATGACAACAAAAATACACAAATTAATAAAAATATAAAACAACAACTGACGTCCAAAATATTAAAAACAAACACAATTGCAGAATAACACACACAAGACTAACAAAAAATATACAAAATAACTACAAAAATACACAAAATAACTACAAAAATACACAAAATAACTACAAAAATATACAAAAATACATAAAATGATTCCAAGAAATATACAAAATTACAGAAAAATACATTAAAGATGATCAAAATATTTGTGAATATTTTTGAGTCAAATCTCTGCCCACATTCACTCACTGAACTCGGTGGCGATCACTGAGATGTTGTACCATGGACTCTCCTCTCGGTCCAGGCTCCGCAGCAGGAACACAGAACCGTTCCCTGGGTGAACGTTGAACAGACGGTCCATGTCAGTGCGTCTGTCGATGGAATACCTGCAGCAGAACACAGAAAAAACGCTGAGTCATGCACCAGAACACAGAGAGCGCTGAGTCATTCTGCAGCAATTCACTCTATTCACTTTATTTCCACCCTTTTTGATTAAAAAGGCTTTTAAATCATTACAATATCTTTCAGTGAGCGTCCTGACGCACAAAGTAAAACCTCTGTGTGAAGAAGAAAAGACCAAATAGGATGAAATATCAACACAAAACGACAACTAAAGAACGCAAAACTATGCAAAATACATAAAAATACACAAAATAACTCCAAAAAACAAAAATGTTTATCAAAATAAACAAAAACAACAAAAAAATTACTATACACCAACAAAAACACACAATACAGCAAAAATACTCAAAACAACTCAAAAATTACCCCAAATATTTATAAAATGCATAGAAATACACAAAATAACACCAAAAACAAACACAATTACAGAAAAATACACAAAACAACTGGAAAAATAAACAAAAAGACACCAAAAAATCAATTTTTTCTGTTTTTCAGATTTTCAAATGTATATTTCAGATTTTCACATTTTTCAGATTTTTATATGCATTTTTTCAGATTTTCACATGTATTTTTCAGATTTTGAAATGTATTTTTCAGATTTTTAAATGTATTTTTCAGATTTTCAGGTGTTTTTCAGATTTTGAAAAGTTCATTTCAGATTTTGAAATGTTCATTTCAGATTTTCAAGTGTTTTTCAGATTTTCAAGTGTTTTTCAGATTTTCACATGCATTTTTCAGATTTTCCATAAGTATATACAAGTATAGATGAGAAAAGCTCAGATAAGATTATGTCAATGGTCAACCTTGTGGTCAGAGCAGTGATTGATAGACAAATATCAGAGGTCAGGACAGGCACACACACACACACACACACACACACACACACACACACACACACACACACACACACACACACACACACACACACACACACACACACACACACACACACACACACACACACACACACACACACACTCTTAGTTTGATGGTTATTGTTCCTCTGACAGTGAAACATATTTGTCTCTGTGTGTATATGATTAATTAAAGATGAGCTGCTGCTGCCTGAGGAGACCAACCTGGCAACCTGCTGTCATCAAACTCTATTAATTAATTTCCTCTGAGGCCCCAGGACAAACTACACAGTGAGAACAAGCACCCGCTGAGCTTTTAAAGTAGCTCCGCCCCCTCTAGCAAAACATAAAGCTTCAGGTCAACAAAACGTTTCACACGAACCAACGTTTTTCCATCAAAATGACAAGAAAATAATTAGCTTAAAGTCAGTGTTACAAAGGTGCACTGAGTATTGCTGTTCAAAGTAAGGCAACAATACTTTTCTCAAATTATTGCTAAAAATGTCAACAAGTCTCGCACAATGTGTTACGTAATTGAAAAGCTCACAACCCCCCCAGATCAGATAGCCCCTGAATTACTGTCAACTGGAAAATGCAATGAATTTCCTGTATATTTCAATAAAAAACACAATCAATAAGGTCAAACATCAGAAGACACCAGCAAAATAATAAAAAGCTTGAACAGCTTCAACCACTGTTCGATTACTTCTTGATCCATTTGTACTGAAACACAGCAAATGACCACAGTAAACTGTCCTCATTATGAACACCTTGTGTATATTGTTTAGTATTGTGGTCTTTTTATGCTCTTTTGTGTATTTTTACTTTTTTGTGAAACTATTGATTTTTCTGTATTTTTTTAATGCTGCTTTGTGTATTTTTAATGCTTCTGTGTGTATTTGTTAATGCTTTTTATGTATTTCTGTTGCTGTTTTGTGTTTGTTATCCTTCTTTGTATGTTTTTTAAGGCTTATTGTGCATTTTTAGTTTTTTCTTATGTTTTTGTTGCTCTTTTGTTCATTTGATGCTGTTTTGTATATTTTTTTATGCTTCTTTGTATAATTCTTTAATGCCTTGATGCATGTGTTTAGTGGTTTATTGTGTTTCTGTCGCTGTTTTTTGTATTTTTGTTCCTGTTTTGTGTACTTATGTTGCTTTTTTGTGTAATGTTGTTGCTTCTTTGTATATTGTATAATGTTTTTTGTGCATTTTTAGTGTTTTCTTGCGTTTCTGTTGCAGTTTGGTGTCTTTTTGTTGCTGTTCAGTGTATTTTTATTGCTGTTTTGTGTATTGCTGTAGTTTTGCGTAATTTCGTTGCTTTTTTGTGTAATTTTGTTGCTGTTTTGTGTGTCTTATATATGTTGCTGTAATTGCTGCCCTAGCAGACTAAGTAGAAATGGTAAATACCAGTACAGGGACACTCCCTCACTCCCTCAAAGGCTGAACATACTTGACCATGCTGCGCGCTCTGTCAGGGTCGATGGCGCTGACCGAGCCTATGGCCACGCCCACAGCTGCATCCTCCTTCACCTCCATCAGGTAACTGGCTTTGTCGAACAGTGGCGGCTCGTCCACGTCCTCCACGGCGATCCGCACCGTCGCCACGTCTTTGCTCCCTGACGACATGAAGCGAGGATCCAGGTGAGTGTTTTGGACCTGGATCTCCACCGTGTACGAGGGCTTCCTTTCATAGTCCAACGGCTGAGGATGGAGAAAGAAAACAGCTCAGCATCCACGTTTAGTCATTTTTAAAAAGTTTAATTTACTGAAGGACACCAGTATATAAACTTGTATATACTAGTACATACCAGTACAAACCAGTATATACATTATAAATCAGTTAAAACTGATAACCTATACAAACCAGTACACCAGTATAACCAGTATAACCAGTACAACCAGTACAAACCAATATAACCAACATAACCAGTATAACCACTACAAACCAGTATAACCAGTATAAACCGATACAAACTAGTAAAACCTGTACACTCTAGGACAAATCAATATAACCAGTACAACCAGTACAAACCGGTATGCCCAGTACAAACAAGTATGCCCAGTACAAACCTGTACAAACCTGTACAAACCAGCATAACCAGTATAAACCAATACAAACCAGTATACCCAGTACAAACCATTAAGAACCAGTATAACCAGTACAAACCAGTAATAACCTTGTATAAACCAGTAATAAACTAGTATAACCAGTACAAACCTGTACTGGTATAAACCAGTAATAAACTAGTATAACCAGTACAAACCAGTAATAACCCAGTATAAACCAGTAATAAACTAGTATAACCAGTACAAACCAGTAATAACCCAGTATAAACCAGTAATAAACTAGTATAACCAGTACAAACCTGTAATAAACCAGTATAAACCAGTAATAAACTAGTATAACCAGTACAAACCTGTAATAAACCAGTATAAACCAGTAACAAACTAGTATAACCAGTACAAACCAGTAATAACCCAGTATAAACCAGTAATAAACTAGTATAACCAGTACAAACCTGTAATAACCTTGTATAAACCAGTAATAAACTAGTATAACAGTATAAAACCAGTAATAAACCAGTATAACCAGTAATAAACTAGTATAACCAGTATAAACCAGTAATAAACTAGTAATAACCTTGTATAAACCAGTAATAAACTAGTATAACCAGTACAAACCTGTAATAAACCAGTAATAAACTAGTATAACCAGTACAAACAGTAATAACCTTGTATAAACCAGTAATAAACTAGTATAACCAGTACAAACCTGTAATAAACCAGTAATAACCCAGTATAACCAGTACCTTGCTGACAGATAGAACTCCTTCCTGTGTATCTGTATCAGTAGAGATGTTAAACGTGTCCATTCCGTCTCCACTAACGATGGTAAAGATCATCTCAGCGTTCTGTCCTATGTCTTTGTCTGTGGCTGTGATTCTACCCACGGCCCCGCCCCACTGCGATGACTCAGCAACTCTGAATTGGTAAATACCTGAAGAAGAAGAAGAAGATGAGCAGGGTCATCAGGTAACATGGTCACCAATGGAAGCAGAACAGTTGACTAGATTCACTGTGAGTTTGAGAGCATCAACTGTTAAATATAGAAATATTAGAGACAGAAAGAACAAAAGAAGGATTCAAAACGAAGAAAATGAGGCGTAAATGCTGACGGAGGAAAAGAAAGAATCCACACTAACAATAATGATGTGTTAGAGGCTCAGAGACAGAACGCTGACGACCATTAAAATAATAAAAAAAGAACCATTTCAATGTGTTTTTCAAAGCCATGAGTTTCCTTTTGTTCTCTCTTCTCTGGAAGAAGAAGTGCCAACATAGAGTTTCTGCCTCCACTTTGTGACACACACACACACGCACACACACACACTACACATTAATAAAACATAATCACTAACTGGTCCGACACTCACTTAATGTGTCAGAAAATCAGCCACGAGATGACATGATTGCAAGTCGACCCATAACCCTGAGCACTCTTGGTGTGATTGAACCCAATCACAAGATAACATAGTCACAGTTGTCTCGTATTTTCTCATCCTTTCTTGTCTTACCTTATGTTGTCTTGTATCTTACATTGTCTTGTTCAATCTCATCTACTTCTATGTTTTGTTTTCTCTTGTCTAATCTTGTTTTTTGTTTCTTGTCTTGTCTTATTCCATCTTGTCTTTTGTTGTTCTTATGTGTCTCATCTTCATCTAGATTGTCTTGTTTTTTAAAGTTCCATCATATATTGTCTACTTTTATGTTTTGTTTTTCTCTTGTCAGTCTTGTTTTTATTCTTGTCTTGTCTCGTCGTATTCCACCTTGTCTTTTTTGTTCTTATCTGTCTTATCTTCATCATCATGTACAGTAGTTTTATGTTGTCTTGTCTTCATATCTTATCATCTCTTATCAAGTCTTACCTGATTTAGTCTTCTCGTCTTAAACTGTCCTGTCGTATACTGTCTTGTTTTCTTGTTATCCTTTGTCTTGTCTCGTCTTATCTCAGCTTGTCTTTTTTGTTATTTTCATCTTCATCTAGTCTTATCTTATTTTGTGTTCTTGTCTTTTACTGTCCTATTGTATATTGTCTTGTTTTCTTCTAATTCTGTCTTGTCTCGTCCTATCTCACCTTGTCTTTTTTGTCATCTTCATCTAGTTTTATGCTGTCTTGTCTTTTTATTTTGTCTTGTCTTATCTAGTCTTATTTGACTTTTGTCCTATCTTATCTTGTCTTTTAAAGTTCTGTCATATATTGTCTTGTTTTCTTCTTATCCTTTATCTTGTCTCGCCCTATCTCACCTTGTCTTTTTTGTTATCTTCATCTTGTTTTATGTTGTTTTGTCATTTTGTTTTGTCTTTTCCTATCTCGTCTTATCTGACTTTGTCCTGTCTTATCACGTCTCTTACTGTCCTATTGTATAGTCTCGTCTTTTTGTGTTATACTTTATCTTGTCACATCTTGTCTTTTGTTGTTCTTATCTTCATCTAGTTTTAAGTTGTCTTGTCTTCTCATTTTGTCTTTTCTTTACTAGTCTTGTCTGACTTTGGTCCCGTCTCATCTTGTCTGTTGATTATCGTCTTGTTTTTCGTTATCCTTTGTCTTGTCTCGTCTTACCTCACTTTTTTGTTATGTTCATCTAGTTTTATGTCGTCTTGTCTTTTTATTTTGTCTTCTCTTAGCTTGTCTCTTACTGTCCTATTGTCTTCTCGTGTTATCCTTTGTCTTGTCTCATATCATTGCCTTTCTTGTATCTTACGTTGACTTATTCAATCTTACCTTGTTTTGTGTTTTGTTTTCTGGTCAGTCTTCTAATCTGTTTTTTGTTTCTTGTCTGATGATGATGAGATAAAACAGGACGTGCTCTGTAAACCAAAGGGAGCAACGTTCCTCAAACATGTAGAGGAAACTTTCTTTGAGGCCTTTGAAGCCTGGTGGTGATGGTGTGTGTGTGTGTGTGTGTGTGTGTGTGTGTGTGTGTGCGTGTGTGTGTGTTCCGATGCTTTCTTGGCTCACAGCGCTGAGAAATGACATTTCTCCTCCCCACAGAGTCTCACGCTGCTGCTGCACATGAAAGCTTTCCTCAGGATAACTCCTAAAAACTCTCCCTGTCATCATCACCTGATCCTTTACCTTCAAATAAGAAAAGAAAAATGAAAGGTGGCAAATCAAAATGTGAGAATAAAATAATGAGAACGTTTAATGACCGTAGAACAGATTTATTCATGGTTATCATATTTATTTATCTATTCTTTTAGGATTATCCACTTCTTTTATTTATTTATTTATTAAAAAAAAACCAAAAAAAAAAAAAAACATATATATATATCATGATATTGAAACCGATTAACTTCATTTCATTAAAGGAAATCTGAGTCCTGTATTTGTACTCTAATTGGAGTTGTCGTCATCATCATCATTGTCATCATCAGATTTAGATTTAACATTTAGATTTAGATTCATCATTTAGGTTTAACATTTAGATTTAGATTCAACATTTAGATTTAACATTTAGATTTAGACTCATCATTTAGATTTAGATTCAACATTTAGATTTAACATTTAGATTTAGATTCAACATTTAGATTTAACATTTAGATTTAGATTCAACATTTAGATTTAGATTCAACATTTAGATTTAACATTTAGATTTTGATTTATTTTTCATGTGTACACATTTTTAACAATGACAGAACATACTGTTTAACATGAAGTTCGGCCTCAAATTAAAGAAAAATGAGCTAAACGTTCAATGTCAGCTATGAAACAGCGACCGAGGTTTTACATTAGGCACCTGATATCCCCCTATATTTACCCTATATTCCCCCTATATATACCCTATATTTACTTTCACTTTATATTTCCCCTATATGCACCGTATATTTACCCTATATTCATCTGATATTTCACCAATATTTACCCTATATTCCCCCTATATGTGCCCAATATTTACCCTATATTCACCCTATATTTACCTTATATTCACCCTATATTCACCGTATATTTACCTTATATTCACCCTATATGTACCCTATATTCACTCTATAACTACCCTATATTCATCCTATATTTACCCTATATTTACCCTATATTGGTGAAGGTGGCAGTTTCTGAGCATCTGTCATACTCGTCACCCTGTAAACAGTCTGTGCTGTGAGCGAGCACAGGTAGCAGCAGAGACTCATTAAAGCTCACTTTGTCCCATCAAACTAACTAATCTGTTTAAAGATGGAAACCATCCTGTAGGAGCCTGATGGGAAAAAAGTCCAACAGAGAGAAAACTCAGGAGAGGAAAGTTAGAGAGAATCTACATCAAAATAAATAACAAAATAAATAAAACGGTGAAACAAACAGAAAAACAACACTAAACAAAAAACAAACTAAACATGAAAAACAACATAAAACAAAACAAAACGAAAAAATAAAAACACAAGAAGAAACTCATCAAAACAACACAAAATTAAACAACAAAACAACACACAAACGCAACATTCAAAACTAAACTAAACAAAACAAAAACAAACAAAAAGGACACGTGAAAAACAGCGTAAAAACATTCAAAATGACGCAAAACCCACATAAAAACTACACAAAAAGGAAATATGAAAAGCCACACAAATCAAACTAAACAACCAAAAAAACACCCCGAAAACACCAAACAAAAAACAACACAAAACCAACAAACAAACACGATTAATAAAACATCTCTGAAACTTCGACAATGTGGTCAAACCAGCGTCACAATCAGATACTTGTTGTTATGTTTCCATAGCAACAACGCTGGTTAGTCATTGGTCGGCCGTTTGAAGATGTTAAAATGTTGGACAAAATTGTACTTTTTGTGTTTTGTGTGTGATTGTGTTAAAGCAGTCACACACACACACATGCGTCAGTTCTTACTCTGAGTGAAACGCGGTGGGTTGTCGTTGACGTCTGTGAGGCTGATGTTGACCACGGTGGTCCCGGTGAGACCTCCTCTCTGTCCAGCCATGTCTTTGGCCTCTATCACCACCTGGTAGTGTTCCCTCTGCTCACGGTCCATGTCCCCAGCACCCAGGGCTGTCCGGATCACGCCTGAACAAAAACACCAACAATCAATTTCACATTTCACACATTTTCAGAGACCTTTCATTGTGCTACTGATTAAACTTCCTGTCAACTTCAAAATAAGAGCCCTATTTACAAAAGACTTAAAAACGAATTGAAGACAAGAAGAGATGCTTTTATTTTGAAAAGGGGATGATTTTTAGCTTGAAGCCAGTCCACACCAGTCCCAGGACCATTTTATATTTATCTCCCAATACATCATGGGACGGTTGAGTATGACTAGTATTAGTAGTAGGTTAGTATTAACAACACACAAAAGATAGAAAAATACATAAAGACAGAAAAATATGCAAAATGATAACAAGAAAAAAGCACAATATTGTGGAGAAATAACACAAAAGAACATCAAAAATACACAAAGACAGAAAAATACACAAAATGACTCCAAAAAAGACTAAATAACAGACAAAAACACAAAATGATGGGGAAATACACAAGGACAGAAAAATACACAAAATGACTCCAGAAATACACAAAATAACCCAAAAGACACACAAACTAAGTGACAAAGTAAGTATAAGTAAGTAAGTATTTATTTATAAAGCGCTTTTCGCAGATAAAATCACAAAGTGCTGTACACAGAAACAATAAACATACATTTACATCACATGTGTAGCATCATAAAAGGGCAGTAAAAATTAAAAATAAAATCTTGTTAACTAAAAGCTTTTTTGAAAAGCGAAGTCTTCAAATGTTTTTTAAAAGTGTCCACGCAGTTCATCTCCCGGAGAGACTGGGGCAGACCATTCCAGAGTCTGGGGGCTGCAGCCTGGAACGCCAGGTCTCCTCTGGTTTTAAATTTAGTTTTTGGGAACCTTAGTAGACCCTGACCTGAGGATCGAAGGCTGCGTCCTGAAGTGTAGGGACACAACATGTCTGAAATGTATAGAGGAGCCTGGCCATGCAAAGCCCGGAATGTTAGAACCAGTATTTTATATTCAATCCGGAAATTGACAGGGAGCCAGTGCAGGGAGGAAAGTATCGGGGTAATGTGTGATGTTCTGGACGTACCGGTCAAAAGTCTGGCAGCAGCATTTTGAACCATTTGGAGTTTACACAGGGTCGACTTATTAAAACAGGTAAAAACTGAGTTACAGTAGTCAATGCGGGACGAAATAAAAGCATGGATGACCAGTTCCAGATCAGGTTTGGACAGTAGATAGTAGACAGTAGACTTTTGAGATATTTCTCAGATGGTAAAAACAGTTTTTAGTCAGTTGACGACAGTGGCCCTCCAAAGACATCGATTGGTTAAACACAACCCCAAGATTTCTGATGCTGGATTTCACTGATGAACCCAAATACACACAATGATGGGAAAATACACAAAAGGACCACAAAAATACACAAGGACAGAAAAATACACAAAATGACTCCAGAAATACACAAAATAACCCAAAAGACACACAAACTAAGTGACAAATACACACAATGATGGGAAAATACACAAAAGGACCACAAAAATACACAAGGACAGAAAAATACACAAAAAAACTCGAAAAACACACAAAATGATGGGAAAATACAAAAACAATACACAAGGACAGACAAATGCACAAAATGACTCCAGAAAAATACAAAAACGCAGAAAAATACACGATATTATGGTGAAATAACACAAACGGAGAACAAAAATACACCTAATGTATCCTAGACAGTTTGTTTGTTTACGAGTGTGACTCACCTGTGTTAGGGTCCACAGAGAAGTAGGGGTGTCCCTGACTGATGCTATACACCAGTTTAGCGCTGTTACCGTACATCCCATCATCTGCATCAGTGGCTGTGACCTGGATCACTGACGTTCCTGAAGGGTTCACAGAGGAGAAAAGGTGATAGGTTGTGTGTGTGTGTGTGTGTGTGTGTAGTAACGTACCTATGTCGGCCCTCTCTGGTACACTACCAGTGTACAGAGCTCTGCTGAACACAGGTTCATTGTCGTTGATGTCGTGTAGTTTAATAATAAACTCCGTCTCTTGCTCCAGCTTCAGTCCAGTGTGTTTATTAACCACGGTGGCTCTGAGGATGTAAAACGACTTCTCCTCTCGGTCCAAACGTCTCGTAGCGTGAAGGTCACCGTTGTTCTCATCGATGACGAACACAGAACCAGCTCCTTCACCAGACAGGACGTACTTTACCAGACCGTTACCGTGGTCCTGGTCCGACTGGAGCTAGAACCACAAAGGTTAGACTTTCTGTGAGTTTATACTTGTCCTGTCTTTTCTTGTTGTGTATTATCTTACGTTGTCTTCTCTAGTTTTCTGGTGTCTCATGTTGTCCTATCTTATCAAGGCTCGTCCTGTCTTTTCTTGTTGTGTATTATCTTACGATGTCTTCTCTAGTGTCTCATGCAATGATGTTTTATCTTAACCTGTGTTGTATTGTCTTATATCTTGTCTTGTCCTATCTACATTTAAGTTGTCTTGTGCTTTCCACTGTAATTTAAAATTGTCTTGTGTTTTGTCCTGTCGGATCCTGTCTTATCGTGTTGTGTCTTATTTTGTCTCATCTAGATTTATGTTGTCTTATCTTGTCTTACTTTATATTGTCTTGTCTTTTTTGTTCTTATCTGTCTTATCTTCATCTAGTTTTACATTGTCTTGTCTTCATATTTTCTCTTATCTCGCCTTATCTGACTTTGTCCTGTCTTCTCTCCTCTCTTACTCTCCTATAGTATATTGTCTTGTCTCTTCGCGTTATCCTTTGTCTTGTCTTTTGTTGTCCTATCGTTGCCTTTCTTGTCTTACCTTTTATTGTCTTCAGCGACGTCCCGTCAGCGTAGGCAAGGTAGGCAGTGCCTACCCAAGGGTGAATTGATATTTTGATTATTTGTTTTAATTATAATATAATCATAAATTATTTATTTTTCCATTTCCAGTAGCCTACAGTACCTATAAGTTTGAAAGTGTCTGCATTTTGGGCGTTTCATAGCCCAAATTATTAAACAGTGCTATTTCCTGGAACAGCTGCACAGTCTTTTTTTTTCACTCCGCTGTAAGGCAGAGGGAGGCCACGCCCCCTCCCAAAGGCACGTTGCTCCTCTGTCTCCATTCCCATTGCGTGTTTTTGCAAGTTTGCGCATGCGCAGTCAGGTCCCCAAGATGACAACCATTTACGTCCAAAGGCAGCGTAGAGAGCTGCCTTTGGACGTAACCGCGCTATGCTAAATGCTATACATAAGTTCACAGTACATTAGTGAATCGATGCCATGTGACCGCTGCTGCTACATTCTCTAGCGAGTGATAAAACTACAATCAGCCAGCAGAATCATATGAAATTGTCATTGGTGGTCTAGATTTGCAACGTGCCTACCCAACCCTAGTGGTCACGTCACGTCACTGATTGTCTTGTATCGTTGTCTTATTCAATCTAATCTAGTTTTATGTTCAGTTTTCTCTTGTCTACTTAGTTTTGTTTCTTGTCTTGTCCCGTCTTATTCTAATTTGTCTTTTTGTTCTTATCCGACTTATCTTGATAAAGTTTTATGTATTGTATTTTGTCTTGTCTTATCTCTTTTTTACTGTCAGATCATATATTGTCGTTTTTTTTTTAACATGTTCTGTTGTTTTTTGTTGTTATTTTTGTACGTTTATATAGTAATTTTGTGCATTTTGGAAACATTTTGTGTGTGTTTTTGTGCTTGTTTTGTGTGATTTAGGTGTTCTTTACATGTTCAGCTGTTGTTTTTGTACGTTTAGGGACATTTTGATGATTTTGATTTACATGATCTGTTTTTTGTTGTTCTTTTTAGTTGTTTTGTTGTTGTTTTTGTACGTAGAGTCATTTTGTGCATTTTGAAAACGTTTTGCGTGTTTTAGTGATTGTTTTGTGTGTTTTTGAAGTTGCATAATGCAAATGTTAAACTTTCCTGCTGTTATTCACTCGATGACTTTTGTGCATCCCATGCAACGTGGTTACCTTTCCGATGTACTGGTAGTCGCTCCCCGTGTACTCCTCCTGCAGGAAGAACTGGTTCCACATCCATCCTCGCCTCACCCTCCTTAGCCGCGCCCCTCCCACCAGGGACAGGCTGAGGCACAGCCAGGCCATGCCCACCCTCCACGTCCTCATTTCAGTGCACGGGGTGGGGGGGTGGGGGGTGAAGAATGTGGGTCGTTTGATGTTTGATGTTCCCAGGCCGATCACAGTGGATGGATCATAGTCCTCTGATGATGTGCCTGAGCTAAAAGAGGAGAGAAAGTTAACACGGTCACTCTGGCCCTGCTTTATGCTCATGTTTAATAGATTCATGTCAATAGATTCATTTAAGCACTGGAGAACAGGGATTTCCTGATTGGGTCACAACTGATATTTGTGAAACGTAAATTATCAGAAAGAAGGAAAACAGAAGAAAAATAGAGGTCAATATTCAGTAACAACTAGTGTGTCTAGATTCTCACTTATTTTCTGTGTTTTAAGTGTTGTTTTGTTATTATTTGTTTATTTATAGTTATTTAAGAACGTTCTAAGTCAAATTAGACCAAAATACACAAATACAAACTAAACTACTTCAGCAAACTGTACAAAGAATTCCCGTGGATAAATTACAGTAACACGGTGAATAATTTTGTCGCAAACGTTTGTTAACAAAATAACTGCAAAAAATACACAACGGGACAACACAACACACAAAATTATGACAAAAAATGAACAAAGCAACAACAAAAATACACAATATGATTTGGAAGATACACAAAGTAACAATAAAAACACTTAAGATGACAAATAAAAACACAAAAAGCAACAGAAATACAAAAAAATAAAACAGAACACAAAAAACACACACCCAAAAAACACAAAATAAAGCCAAAAATACACAAGAGAACTCCAAAAACACACACAATTGTTCCAAAAATAAACAAGGCAACAATGAAAGACACACAATTACTATAAAAATGAACAAAGCAACAACAATATTACTCAAAAGGACAACGAAATACACAAAAAGCAACAAAAATACACAAAATTAAAAGAGAACACAAAAATACAACCAAAAAAACACAGAAGGCAAAAATACACACAGTTAATGCAAAAACACACAAAAACACCAAAGATACAAAAGATGACTCCAGAAACATCTATTGTGTTTTTCTGTTTCTGCAAAAATACACAAGGCAACAACAAAACACACCAAATTACTACAAATATGAACAAAATGACTTGAAAGATATAAAAAGCAACAACACAAACACTTAAAATGACAAAGAAATACACAAAACAACAAGAAAAACACTTGAAATAAAGCCATAAATACACACAATTATTGCAAAAACACAAAAGATGCACAAAATGACTCTAGAAACACAAGAAACTGATCTATTCTTTCTACGTCTGTAACAAAGTCGTCAAAGGAGTTGTTTTCTGATGGACTCACAGTCATCATATCTGTCTTTATCTGTGTGTGTGTGTGTGTGTGTGTGTGTGTGTGTTGAGCTGATGTTAAACAGCGTGTCTATACGTTCAGAGCTAATCTCTGCTCTCTGATTGGACTGATGGACGATGACCTCACATTGATGAGGCGTGTGCACGTACGTGCACAGATGCACAGATGAGACAGAGGGAATATCAGGATGACATTTACAAACAGCAAACAGAGTGAAGCCATTGATCCACTGAGAGATGAAGCTCAGATCATCATTGTTTACATTTGTTCCAATCAGTGGAAACCTCACAGCTGTTAATGCTGCGGGTGTAATTTTAAAGCCTCACTGAAGCTTTCCCTAAACAACGCTCAAAGATTGACTTAATTACATCAAATAATCAGAGTTTACACAACACTTCGCCTCCATCAGCTGTTTAAAGACCTCACTGCTGAATAATATCCACTGTTGTCCAGGTAGTTTACTATTATTTGTGTCATAGTATATAGTCATTTTAAAGATAGAAATCCTTGTTTTAATCAGAAATAAAATGGGTTAAAAGTGATCAAAAATGGTGGAAAAGGTGGTGAAACGGGATTTTAAAAACCACAGAAATTGGCTAAAATTTGCAAATTAGAGTTGGGCAAAAATGGACATAAAAAGTGGTAAAAAGAGTTCAAAGTGTCATTATTGAAACACTTAGTTTAAACTGGTAAATAATGGGGTAACAAATGATGAATGTGATTAAATTGTCAAAAATAAGTTTGAAATATGGTGAAAAGACATTAAAAGTGACAATAGTAGGTCAACATGTGACATTAGGTGGAAAAGTGGTGGAAATGGTTTATAAGTGCTGAAAATGTCTTGAAAGTGGAAAAAAAAATACAGAACAGGCATTGAAATGTGACGGAGAAGGGGTAGAAATTAGAGTAATGTAGCAAAAATGCTTTAAAAGGAGCAAAAATATGGCAAGAAAAAGTGATGAAAACAGGTTAAAATATGGTAAGTTTGGTGCAGTTGCAGAAAAAGGGTAAAAATAAGCAAAAATGGGCTCAAATTGTTAAAAAGACATTCTTAGTTTCCCTCCCAGTGTCTCGCATCCTGACCCCAAGGTTGAGAACCCCTGCTTTACAAACTGTTAAACTTCCTAAAATCATTCCAAACATGAATAATATGGTTAATAGAGTTAAATATTGTCATCAGTTTTTCATTAAATACAGCAGAAATGAACTGAAACAAACACACACTGAGATCACATGACATTTAAAGTCCAGTCGTTAGCTACAAATGCTAAAGCTAACATTAGCCCACCTGTTTCACAGTGAAAAATATGGTGGAAATGCGTGATATTGTCTTAAAAAACATGTGGGTGATGGTCAATTTACTGTCAGATTGTGATTTCCACTTGATCTTGTATAAAATATTAATAATAATACTATAGGGTCATTCCATGTCATTTCAACAAAATGGCCTGTTCACTGTTCACTGTGATTATTCCAGACACAAACACACACTCACTTTTTTACTATTTTGAGCAGCTGCCATGTCCACCAGATATTATGTATAGCAGATCTTTCTGTATATTCTGAGAGAGTAGGTGGAGCTGTATTACTGTACCACATTTATCTTTCCTATGTGATGTAGTTCCTGAGATATTGGAAGCTGAAAATGGAATAAAAATAAGGACACACCCCCCTCACTAATTAGTCCATATCTCAAAAAGTTTTCATCAGATCAAACTAAACATTTACAGTGTGAATATTGAATAACTACAGAACAATTGGTAAAAATATCAGGATTTTTGAGACCAAAGTGCGTTGGAATGACATGAAATGATCCATTTGACATTTCTGTTTCAGAAAGTGAATTCTGCATTTTTCCTTTGTTTTCGGTGATCAAAGATAATTGGAAGCTCTATTAATGAATCAACACATACTGTCAGAGATGTTCTGTAAAGCCACATTCGCAGTCACACACACACTGACAGCTGTGAGGTACCATGTGACTGTCACATCCACGGGAGACACAGCAAACTTCTCTCTGCACAGAACTCAGAGAAGTGGAAGTGTGCATGACTTCTAATTAAAGTCCTGTCACACACACACTGACACACACACGGCCTGACACGCACACACTGACACACACGGCCTGACACTCGGCAAACACCTGCACAGCAGCAATGTTTTACAGGAGCTGTGAGGACATTTCTGCTCCCACGTCGTTACAGAGAAAGATAAACGCTCATGACCTTCAGGTGACAATCACAGCCCCGCCCATCACATAGTTCCTCCATCACCTGTGTGTGTGGGTGTGTGTGTGTGTGTGTGTGTGTGTGTGTGTGTGTGTGTGTGTGTGTGTGTGTGTGTGTGTGTGTGTGTGTGTGTGTTGACACGATGCAGACAGCCACATAGACCTCTGACAACTCTCAGAGGACCAATTAGGGGTGAAGAAAAGAGGCTGCCAGCCACCAGACAGTGTGTCTGTGTTAGTGTGTGTAAGTGTGTGTGTTTGTGTGTGCGTGAGAGAGAAAGAGAAGCACAAACCTAGCTTTTCGATCAGAATAGATTGAATGCAGCAAACAGCATCCACACACGCACGCACGCACGCACACACACACACACACGCACACACACGCACACACGCACACACACACACACACACACACACACACACACACACACACACGCACACACACACACACACACACACACACACACACACACACACACACACACACACACACACGATGAATAAACCATAAACGAGATGCCACTTTGACTTTAAGACACTCTGTTTGACGAGGTCGAACTTTTTATGCGACTTCCATAACTCATAACTTTATTTACAGTAAAAGACGGACGAGAATGAAAATGAAAAATCCTAATACAGTAAATAAAGAGGTGGAAACAGGAACAACAACAAAAGCACACATCCTTTTTGCAAAAATACACAAAATTTCAAAGAAAGAAAACCAAATAATGTGAAAAATATACAAAACAACTTTAGAAACAAACAAAATTAATAAAAAATGGACACAAACACTACCAGAAATACTCAAAACAACTCCAGAAATTCACAGCATTAAAATAATAATAAAAAAATATTATTTGAATATAGATAAGAGGTGGAAAGCAACAACAAAAACACACATTAGTGGAAAAATACACCAAATAATGTCAAAGAACATGCACAACAACTCCAGAAACTGTCAAATTTAATACATAAAGGCACAAAATCACAAAAGTGCGACCAAGAGAATTCAAAATAATGCCAGAAATATGCAAAACAACATAAAAAATACACACAATAATACTAAAAACAAACAAAAACTAAAGATTCAATGAAATGACTAGAAAATACACAACAATCCAAAAATGTGCAAATTTGCAAAAACACTACCAAAGGAACACAAAATAATCTCAGAAATATGCAAAACAACAATAAAAATGCACAAAATGACTCAGAAGATACACAAAGCAACAACAAACATACTTAAGATGACAAATAAATACACAAAAAGCAACAAAAATATGAAACGTGCAAAATTACGACAAAATTAACAAAGTAACAACAAAAATACACAAAATGACTCGGAAGATACAGAAAGCAATAACAGATTGCTTTTAAGATTACAAAGAAATACACAAAAGCTGAAACAACAAAGGAACACAAAATAATGCCAGAAATACTCAAAACAACATTAAATATGAACAAAATCAGAAGATATATAAAGCAACAAGAAAAACACGATGACGAATAAATACACAAAAAGCATCAAAAATACACAGATTTAAAACAGTAGATCACAAAAATACCACCAAAAAACACAAAACAAATCCAAAAATACACACAATGACTCCAAAAACACACAAAGTAAAACACAAAAAAGGCCAAAAACACATAAAACGGCTCAAAAAATACACACAATAATTCCCTAAACACTAAAGAGGCACAAAATAACTCCAGAAACAAAAAGAACAGATCTATTGTTTCTATGTCTGTAACAAAAAGACAAATGTGTCGTTGTCTCTGGGAGTATTTCTCACACACACACACACACGCACGCACGCACGCACACGCACACACACACACACACACTGTTTAATGATGCAGCAGGGATGAAGATGGATGTGTGATGATGATGATGATGATGATGATGATGAACACCTGAGCTCAGTCTGAGTCTCTATAGTAGAAACATTTTTTTTTTCCCACACTCAGCCAAACGTTGGGTTTCCATCATGAAAACAATCAGTTTCTCTTTGTCGTCCTTGGGAAAAAAAACCTCTTTTCTTTTCTTTTCTGACAGTGAAAGTCCTTCAGAGTTCAACAACAAACTAACAAACAGCACAATCACATGCGTGTGTGTGTGTGTGCGTGTGTGTGCGTGCGTGTGTGCGTGTGCGTGTGTGTGTGTGTGAAATAACGACAAAACTAAAGCAGAAATCAGCCATGACGATGCAACTAGAGCTGGTTTGATCAGAGACTCAACTTTTATCACAGGGGGCGGGGCCACATAAATGTGACTGTATCTGATCTGAGGGTCACATGATCAACATTCATGTCAGTATTAGAATAATGACCAATCAGAGCTTCAACACAGGAGATAACAAATAGTTTGTGGGTATTTCTGGAGCTATTTGTGTATTTTTGTCATCATTTTGTGTTCTTGTGTTTTAATTTTATGTATTTTTGGAGTAAATTCTTGTATTTTCTGTAAAGCACATTTTTTGGAGCGATATTGTATATATTTTGTCATCATCTTGTGTTCTTCTGTTGTTATTTTATGTATTTTTTGAGTCTTTTTGTGTATTTTTCGGTAATGCATGTTTCTGGAGTCATTTGGTGTAATTTTTGTCATCTTTTTATGTTCTTGTGTTGTCATTTTGCATATTTTGGAGTCATTTTTTGTATATTTCTGCCACGCATGTTTTTGTTGGAGCCATTTTCTATATAGTTTGTCATCAATTTGTGTTCTTGCGTTATCATTGTGTTCTTATGTTGTTATTTTGTGTATTTTTCTGTAATGCATGTTTATTTTGAGCCATTTTGTGTATTTATATTGTAGTTTTGTGGGTTATGGTTGTCATTCAGTGATAATTTGTGACCATAAAGGTGTTACATCAAAAGGATCCAGTAGCAGGACCCTGGTAGAGGACAAAACAACGTTGGTCATAAATTATTTCACACGCTTCAGGATATCTGCTGTTCTTTTGGTTTCCAACTTTTGCAAACGATCCAAACTTTTTTTTAGGAACAAACTGAAGGTTTTCTGTGAATTCTCAGTGAAGATCCAACATGTCGACTCGTCTCTCTCTGTGTTAAACTCTGACCTTATCAAAGCTCTAACCTACAGAGAAGATGATGAAGATGATGAAAACATTTATTCTATATTTGTCTCCAGCTCTGATCTCAGCTGCTGACATTTCTTCTCTCTCTCCAACCCATGACCTCAGAAAGGCCAGATGACATCATCACAGAGACATCCAATCAGATTCAAGACTCTCACATCCACACAACAGCAGCTGGACCTTAACCACTGACTGTTAACAAGAACCAATTCATTAATGCCAGTTAACCAGTAAGGGTGTAATAAAATATCGATTGGGCGATATATCGCAATATTTCACCACACGATTATCGTATAAATCCAAAAAATGTCCAAATTATTTTTTTTAATCATGTTTTTAACCAGTTTATTACCGACCAGTGAGCAGGGAACCAAATGAAACAAGTGTTTGGAAGAGATAAACACACAGACTTGTCTAATATTTCAGTAATCTCCTGAAATATCATTCTATGGATCCATTTACTGGATTCCACATCCCACAATGCAATGCAGCAAACTTTTCCAACAGTCGATTGAGATAGAGGATAAAAGTTTGGGAGAAACTAGCGTAGATGGTCATTCTTTGGCTCTGCAGCAGCTACATGATACATGTACTGTACAGTTGCCCTGCACGGGAAACCAGCTTAGTGTGTATCACAGTGACCTACAAAGCACTGGTATTTAGTGTCATAATTTAGACAAATGGATATTACAATCCTTCCAGCACGCTTTGAACGCATCACACACAATTAAAACACTGCAGGAGGCTTTTAGAGTTCAACACAACAGGACACGGACATGTGTAATCCTTGACCTCGCACACACACACACACACACACATGCACACACACACACACACACACACACACACACACTCTGGGTGACTCTTTCACATCAATTATGAAGTCTCCCATGAACCCTAATCCCTGAGCAACCTGAGCTGCTTTAATCTGAACAAAGGGGAGATAATAGAATTTGAAGTGTGTGTGTGTGTGTGCGTGTGTGTTTCTGTGTGCATCACTCTTGATTCTACATTTCTACAGTGTTTTCAAATCATTGTCACCAAAAACAAGTTTTGCTTGTGCAATACATTTTGTTCGATTAGTGCCACATTTTGCACGAGCAAAAACACATTTTGCTACTTTTTTTAAATGTCTGCCTGTATTCTTGGGGTCAACCTAAAGCATGAACAGTGTGTGTGTGTGTTTGTGTGACTTTCAAGTTTGACACTGCAGTTTTTTTCATTGTCTCTGTGCGTATGATGTTCGATTAGTGCCACAATTTAGCGCGAGCAAAAACTGCACCAGAAACAAATTTTACTTGATTAATATTTTTTGTTCGATTAGTGCCACATTTTGCACGAGCAAAAACTAATTTAGCCCCAGAAACAAATTTTCTTGGGGTTGAACTGAAGCATGAAGTGTGTGTGTGCATGTGTGTGTGTGTGTGTGTGTGTGTGTACATCACTCCTGATTTAAAACCCACTTCAAAGTTTGACACTTCTGCAGTGTTTTCTCATTGTCTCTGTGCGTATGGTGTTTGATTAATGCCACAATTTTGCACAAGCAAAAACTCATTTATGCAAATTTTGTTTCAGCATGAAATATTTTTTTTGCAGTTTGCTCTCTTTGTGTCTGGCTGTACTTTTGGGGTCGACCTACAGCATGAACTGTGTGTGTGTGTGTGTGTGTGTGTGTGTGTGTGTGTGTGTGTGTGTGTGTGTGTGTGTGTGTGTGTGTGTGAGTGTAGGTGTGTGTGTGTGTGTGTGTGTGTGTGTGTGTGTGTGTGTGTGTGTGTGTGTGAGTGTAGGTGTGTGTGTGTGTGTGTGTGTGTGTGTGTGTGTGTGTGTGTGTGTGTGTGTGTGTGTGACAGACACACACACTCGTCAGACGGAGCTCTGATGAGTGTTGCCAAGCGCATCAACAACAATTAGTGCAGGATGGTGTGGTGGTACCAGATGGTACGTTGGGATTTACTTGGTTATGTAAGCGGGGAAAGGCTCGGGGTCACTGAGACCTGACATACAACCATCAGCACACACACACACACACACACACGTACACACACACGCGCACGCCAACGCAGCAGGAGACTGAGAGAGTGGTCGGGTATAAAACCCACTGACCCACAATCTGAGACTCTGTCAGACTGCGGGAAAAAGAAAAAGTTAAAGATGTTTTTGACTCTAGAAAACAGAGCAGCTGATGTAAAAAGTCCAGAAGGAAAACAAAGACTCTACTTGATTGGATTTCATCAACGGTGGAAAATCCAATTTATGTGTTTAAGGTCGACAGAGACGACAGATACAGTTTCCTCAGGACCAAACGTCCATAAGAACAATGATAATGAGTGGAAACAAAAAACTAGAAAAAGAAGCTAAATGTCATGTAAACAGGGCCTTATTTAGCATCTTACAAGGATGGTAGACACACAATAACTAATAATGCACAAAAGGAGAACAAAAACACACTAAATGACTAAAAAACAAGCACACAATAAGTCTAAATAAATATAGAAAATGTCAGAAATACACAAAAAACAAAAACACACAAAAAGTCTCCAAAAATGCAGAAAGAATCAACAAAAACACACAAAACAACAGAAAATTACACAACATCACTTTGAGAATACACAAAAGGACAACAAAAAATACAAAACTAAAAAAAGGAAATGTCAACAAAAACTCAAAAAAATACAAAATGCACAAAAGAACTGAAATTACAAATTAAGTAAAATGCATCAACCAAAAAAAAACACACAAAACAACAGAAAATTACATAAAATCACAAAAGAAACAAAAAATACACAAAAAGTATCAAAAAAACATGCAAAATCACCAAAAACCACAATACACAAAATTACTGAAAATAACTCAAATAATACACAAAAGGACTCAAAAAACAAACAAAATGACAAAAATATACAAAACAAACAAAAATAAAACAAATATAAGAACTGAAAATGATACAAAATTAATTTAAAAAAATACACACATTAAGTTAAAAGCAACAGAAAATGCCAGAAATACACTAAAAACACTAAACAACAAAAACACAAAAAGTCTACAAAATGTGCAAAATGACAGAAAAAAACATAATACACAAAAGGACAAGAAGAATACAAAACTTCAAAACTAAAGGATTTTCCTTGGATGTTTTTCTGCTGCTTAGATGTAACGTTCTCTAAAAACTATAGCCCATAAGAAGGTCATATCCAGTAATATTAGGTAATTCTACGTTTAAACCTTACATTTCTATAAAGGAATCAAACTCTGAAGGACGGAACGTTCACTGTAGATTCGTTTGTTTTCTAAAACAGACTCAACGTGATCTTTGACATTCTGCTGTGGCTCAGCCTCAGGATGGTTATAGGAACACGACCCAATGAGTCAAAGGGAAACATAATGGTTGTGTTTCAGCCTGGGTGTGAAGTTAGGACGTAAAAAGGAACACAAAGAGAATCTTCCTTTTCTTTTTTTACAGGCAGAAAACAAATAAAACAAATAAAATGTCTGTGAAGAAGGACTTCCACTGAGGAGCCCTGGCTTTGTTTCACAGGCCTGTGATTCCTCTGTGTGTGTGTGTGTGTGTGTGTGTGTGTCTCCTTCATTCACAGCCGTGTTTTATCGTCTACACTTGTGATACTTTACAGCTGTCACTGAGCTGAGAAACAGCAGGAACTTCCACCAGGCTTTAGTCACTCGTCTCAGGAATGTAGCAGAGATTTAGATTTAATGAGCAAACATCCGACGTCGTACGTCTCTACTCCACCGTGAACATCCATCCTCTGCCTTAGAGGCACAGAATGCGTCTTTCTCCTGCTCATCTTCATCACTGCTACAACTCCAATCACAGCCAGAGGCCGTTCACGAGAGAATAAATGAAAAGAAACGCAGCGCTGCAGCTGATTATTATCAACTCCTCATCACAATACGTCTCAGATGTTACAGTACGAACAGGTCAGGGTAATATTCACTAATATGAGCCACAATACAGGGAAAGAACAAAGAGTTTGTGTGTTTCTGCTGTTCTTTTTAAAGTGATTTTGTGTAATTTGATGTTGTTTTGTGTGTTTTTGTTGGTCCTTTGCACGTTTTTTGAGACTGTTTGTGTGTTTTGTGTATTTTTCCTGACTTTTTCTGTATTTTCTTTGACTTATTGTGTGTTTCATTAGTCATTTTGTGTAATTTTCTGTTGTTTTGTGTGTTTTTGTTGGTCCTTTGCATGTTTTTGAGTCATTTTGTGTAATTTTCTGTCCATGCTTTTTGTTTTCTTGTGATTTTTCTTGTCATTTATGTTGAAATTTTATATGTTTTTGGAGTTGTGTATTTTGCATTTCCTTTTATGTATTGGTATTATTTTCTGTCATTTTGTGTCTTGATGTTTTTAATCATTTTGCACATTTTTGTGGGGTTTTTTTTGTTTTTTGTTTTGTGAATCTTTCTTACATTTTCTGTTTCCTTTGACTTAGTGTGTTTTTTTTTTTGGAGCAATTTTCAGTTATTTTGTTTTGTATTATTATGTTGTTTATTTTTTTTTTTGAGTTATTTATTTTTCATGTCCTTTTGTGTATTATTGGATTTATTTTTTGTTATTTTCTATCATTTTGAGTGTTGTTGTTTTTGGTCATTTTGCATGTTTTGAAGACTTTTGTTGTTCTGTGTATTTTTCTGACATTTTCTCTATTTACTTTGACTTTTGTGTGCTTTTTATTCATTTTGTGTATTTTTGTAGTCCTTTTGTGAATTATTGGAGTTACTTTGTGTGTTTGTGTGTGTCTACCAGCCTTGTAAGATGCATAATAAGAGAAGTAGTAAAGTTAAAGGATGGAAAAGTTTAAATTTTAACTCCTCTGTTATCTCCTCAATCACTGACACTGCTGGGACTGTGTCACTCCTTTGTCTCACAATTAGCACAATGGGTTAGCTTAGCATGTAGCAGTGCCAGCTGTCCCAGATCTTTAAGTTAGCTTAGCATGTAGCAGTGCCAGCTGCCCCAGATGTTTGAATTTCTTAGCATGTAGCAGTGCTGATTGTACCACATGATTAGATTAGCTTTGCATGTAGCAGTGCCGGCTATCCCACATGTTTGGGTTAGCTTAGCATGTAGCAGTGCCAGCTGTCCCAGATCTTTAAGTTAGCTTAGCATGTAGCAGTGCCAGCTATCCCAGATCTTTAAGTTAGCTTAGCATGTAGCAGTGCCAGCTATCCCACATGTTTGGGTTAGCTTAGCATGTAGCAGTGCCAGCTGTCCCAGATCTTTAAGTTAGCTTAGCATGTAGCAGTGCCAGCTGCCCCAGATGTTTGAATTTCTTAGCATGTAGCAGTGCTGATTGTACCACATGATTAGATTAGCTTAGCATGTAGCAGTGCCGGCTATCCCACATGTTTGGGTTAGCTTAACATGTAGCTGTGCCAGTGCCAGCTGTCCCACACGTCTGGGTTAGCTTAGCACGTAGCAGTGCCAGCTGAGCTTAGCATGTGACAGTGCCGGTGTCATGTAGAATAAACCTCCCGTGAAAGTTTCCAACGGCAAACAGTGAGCATGTGCACCTGGAAAACTGCGCATGCGTGTCCGTCATTTTGAAAAACATGTTAAGGTTAGCTTAGCACGTAGCAGTGCCTGCTGTCCCACATGTTTAGGTTAGCTTAGCATGTAGCTTATCTAAGATGCGTGCGGGCGATTAGATGATGAGAAAATAAAGGTTGTGCTGGTTTGTTGCTTCTTTAAAATTCAGGAGCAGGTTTGACATTTGCAAGCGTGTTCAGCGCTAATCGTTGCGATGTCTGAGTGACTTTAATAAAGGTTGGGACTCAAACCCAGGCTGACTATAGGTCTATTCGTCACCTGGTCTGGCTCGTACTGACCTGCTGTGACGATGATGAGTTCAAACACGAGCTTATTGGACCTTGTCTGAATAACAGAAATGTCATTAAAAATGTCTGCGTGACGTCTGAATTTCCTGTGGTGAATTCTGCTCGTAGATGTAGATGAAGCTTCATCACCAGGAAAATAAAGTATTATTACTGTACAGAGATGGATCAGAAACTAAGTCTTAAAAAAGCCAAACTCGCTGATTTCATATTTTCCATCAGACAATGCTAAAGGTATAGCATGCTAACCTTTTAAATCACACATTCGAGAATAATCTCTGTGGTGGGAAACACTTTGATGCAAACCGGTGTTATGGTTTAAGTGGCGACTGTTGTAACCTGTGTCAGTGTGTTGGTTTGACTTCAGAGTTAATCTGATGCACATTCATAGAAAACTGCTTCATCTTTTTATCCTTCCCTGCACTCACGAGATCTTTGTTCATCTGAACGTCACCAGCTTCACAGTATTTCTATAGATTTATATACTTTATAAAATCTCTGCTTTTACAGATATTTATGTTCATCCCTACTCGTAGATTTCTACATGTCCAGCTGCTTTAATGACAGTGAAACCCCCGTGGGAATAAAAACGTCTCATTATGAGAGAGAAACTGTGAGCTGTGGAGGTTTGGGAACCTTTTTATGGACAAAACTGGTGTGATATGGATAAGTTGACGTGATTATTATTCATAGTTTATAGTTACTCACTACTTGTTCCAAAAAGTAACTGCGTTAGTAACTGAATTACTCTATAATAAAAGTAACTCATTACCAAGGAAAGTAACTATTTGCGTTACTGTTAAAAAAAAAAAAAGTTGCCACAAGTGGACCTCGGTCTAATTATGTGTGGTCCCGGAACCAAAACGCACAAAATGACAGAAAAACGATTAAAAAGGACACCAAAAATACACATAATGACTGAAAAAACAATGTATATACATACAGTATATAAAAAGGACAAAAAAACAAAACAAAAGAAAACAAAAACAAACACAAAATGAGAACAATTTACTGACCCAAACAATACATAGAACTACAGTAAAAACATATAAACAACAAAAATATACAAAAAATGATGATGATAATGTTCAGCTATGTTCGATTCTAAAAGCAGACATTAGTGTAGATCATGTGACCGTCATCGTTGAAGCAAAGTTGTTTAATATATTCTTTATTCCATGAATAGTGAGTTTTAATGGAGACGTTTCTCACTCTGAAGATGAAACGTGTGAACATCAAAGGTTTGTTAAACTGACAGCAGCTCATAGATGTTTAAGCTTTGTTTGATGACTCCGCCTCCTCTGATCTGACAGCTCTTGGTGTATATTTGTGTATTTTTCTTTCATTTTTTTTCTATTTTATGTCATTTTGAAACTTTGTGTGTTTTTGTTGTTATTTTTGTTGTCATTTTGTGTGTTTTGGGAGTTGTATTGTGTACTTTTCGGTCATTTCATTCATTTTTTAATCTTTTTGTCTGTTTTTGTTGAATTTGTTTTTAGTTAAGCAGCTTTAATACATTTTAAGCATTAAATCTATTTTTATTTTTTCTTATTTTACTTGTTTCACAGCCTGAACAGTCAGTTTCCCCCACCATTCCTTTTTCTAACTGTTTTTTTTTACTGATAAGTCATCAAAGTTGAAGCTTAAAATGCTAATTCAGAGCATATTCCTCTGCTTTAAAACACATTAACAGCTTATTTTGACCCTAATAAATGTGTTCAGTGAGTGGAAACTGTGGGAAAATATGTGCACGTGTGAAAACTGTGACAAAAACACAGAGTTTGGATCAAAGATGGAGGAAAAAAAAAGCATGATTACTATAACAGACGCCTGTTATTTAATCCAATTACAATCAATCAGTGTTATCTCTCTCCTCTCTCTCACACGAACACACACACACGCACACACGCACACGCACACGCACACACACACACACACACACACCTGAGCACACACAGAGCAAGCGGTGTGTGAATTATCACACAGACACACTCAGGATGTCATTAACACACAGAGGAAGAGAAGTCCTGTTTGCTGACTCAGGAAAAACTCACGGTGCCTAGAAACACCAAAACATTATAATCCAGCCACAAACACCTGTAGGTGAATCGGTTTAACTGGTCAACGCTTTATCTGATGACTCATACTCTACATTCGTCTGAATCAGTTGTTCAGTCACACCAAAAAAAAAAAAAAAAGCCACTTCAGATGAAGCCAATCCTTATAATCAAAATGTAGTCACAAAATAACACGATCACACGTCAAACTATAACACCATCTTGACCAAGCGTGTGTCAGAATCTAGTGACAATATCACATGATCACTAGCCTAACCACAACACCAACTGGTACAAGCGTTCGGTGCGACAGAAAAAAAAAAGTCACAAGATGACACGATCACCAGTTGAACGGTTACACCAACTGCACCAAACAAACACTGTCAGAATGTAGTCACAAGATTACATGATCACTAGCCAAACCATAACACCAACAGTTCTGAAATCTCATTGTCTCATAATCAATGTTGGGAACGTTACTTTAAAAAAGTCATTAGTTATAGTTACTCACTACTTGTTCCAAAAAGTAACTGCGTTAGTAACTGAATTACTCTATAATAAAAGTAACTCATTACCAAGGAAAGTAACTATTTGCGTTACTGTTAAAAAAAAAAAAGTTGCCACAAGTGGACCTCGGTCTAATTATGTGTGGTCCCGGAACCAAAACGCACAAAATGACAGAAAAACGATTAAAAAGGACACCAAAAATACACACAATGACTGAAAAAACAATGTATATACGTACAGTATATAAAAAGGACAAAAAAACAAAACAAAAACAAACACAAAATGAGAACAATTTACTGACCCAAACAATACATAGAACTACAGTAAAAACATATAAACAACAAAAATATACAAAAAATGATGATGATAATGTTCAGCTATGTTCGATTCTAAAAGCAGACATTAGTGTAGATCATGTGACCGTCATCCCTGAAGTAAAGTTGTTTAATATATTCTTTATTCCATGAATAGTGAGTTTTAATGGAGACGTTTCTCACTCTGAAGATGAAACGTGTGAACATCAGAGGTTTGTTAAACTGACAGCAGCTCATAGATGTTTAAGCTTTGTTTAATGACTCCACCAGTCAAACCGTAACATCAACTGGCTCAATGTGGCAAAATCCAGTCACAAGATTACACGATCACTCGTCTCACCGTAACACCAACTGGTCTGAGGTCTCATTGTACCATGATATAGTCAAAAGATAACATGATCACTAAATCAACCACCACACCAACTGATACAAGAGCTCAAAGTGTCGAAATCCATCACAAGATACCATAATCACAAATTACACTACACTAACTGGCTCAATGTGTCAAAAGCCAGTCACCAGATGACGAGTCAAACCGTACACCAACTGTGTCAAACCAACACTAATGAACCGCAACACTAACTGATATGAGAGCTCGAAGTGTTGGAATCATCACAGGATACCGTTATCACAAGTTGAACCGTAACACCACTTGGTACAAGTGTTTGGTGTGACAGAAAAAACAGTCACAATTCTTGTGCCAGCTTATATTAACCTTTGTTTAGCTTGGATTATTCAATTAGTATAAATATCTCCATATCCATAGTTAAGTATTTACTTAAATCTGATAGGAATATGGCAATATCACAAAAAACAAAAGAAAAAAACCAATGTACTACCACTAAATAGCTTATTATGTATGGACAAAATAAAGAGAGACACAGTGCCAAAAGAGCCCCAGCACAAAAACAGCTTCATAGAAGTGACATTTTACAGTTCTACAATTTTAGAAGTCTTATCACCGATTTGGGATGAAAAACACACAAAATGACGCATTAAGAGTAGAATGCCGACACACGATCTGAGGCCGACATCGGCGAGACGTATACGTGCTATCTGGGTAGTTCAACCGCAACACCAACTGGCTCAATGTGTCAAAAGTCAGTCACAAGGTTACAAGATCACGAGTCAAACCATAACACCAACCGCGCCAAACGAACACTGTGTCAGTGTAGTCACAACATTACATGATCACTAGTCTCACCTTGCACCAACTGATACAAGCATTGTGTCCGAAATAACAGTCACAAGATGACAAGATCACAAGTCAAATTATAACATCACCTGGACCAATGTGTGCAAAATCCAGTCACAAGATTACAAGATCACGAGTCGAAACGTAACACCAACTAGTACAAGCGTTTGGTGTGACAGAAAAAACAGTAACAAGATACTAAACCTAATTTTTCTACAGTAGAATGTAGTCACAAGATGACATGATCACTAAATGAACTGCAACACCAATTGATACAAGCGTTTAGTGTGACAGAAAAAATTGTCACAAGATAACATGATCACAAGTCAAACTATAACACCATCTGGACCAAGCGCTCCATGTGTCAGAATCCAGTCACATCTCTAGCCTAACTGGTACAAATGTTTAGTGTGACAAAAAATACAGTCACGAGATGGCACAATCACCAGTCAAACCGTAACACCAACTGCGCCAAATGAACACCGTGTCAGAGTGCAGTGAAATGATAACATGATCACTAAATGAACTGCAACACCAACTGATATGAGAGCTCGAAGTGTCAAAATCCAGTCACAAGATGACAAGATCACAAGTTGAACCATAACACCAACTGTTCACAAGATGACATGATCACTAGTCTCACTCTAACACCAACTGCACCAAACAAACACTGTCTGTGTCATAATCTAGTCAAACAATGACATGATCACTAAATGAAATGCAACACTAACTGCTATGAGAGCTCGAAGTGTCAGAATCCATCACAAGATAACATGATCACAAGTTGAACCATAACACTAACTGGCACAAGCCTTTAATTAAAATTATAAGCAATACAAAAAATAAGAACGTGACAACAAACACAAATCAAACTTTTATAAATGCAGTGAAATGTTGTGTTATTAAATATAATAATAATAGAAGAAGAAGAAGAAGAAGAAGAAGAAGAAGAAGAAGAAGAAGAAGAAGAAGAAGAAGAAGAAGAAGAAGAAGAAGAAGAAGAAGAAGAAGAAGGTCACAGGATGACGGGCTTGGGGTGAGCGTCATGATGGGCGTGGCCCAGCCCAGGTGATTCAGTGCTATTCATGAAATCTGTGGATATGCGGCAAGTCTGGAGATTGTATGTGCAAAGTTTGGTGCAGATAGAGCTTAAACACTTGGAGTTCAAAAAAGTAGGTCTTGATGTGGAGTGACTTACAAAAAGCAATATGCCGTGGGTGTGGCCTATGTCAGAAGACACGACGCTATTTAGGGAACATGTGGATATAAAGTTTATGAAGATGTGATTAAAAATGTGAAAGTTACAGGGTCAAAATGCATTTGCACCCATTATAGCGCCACCTAGTGGCACACTTTTTGGTATGGGTGGTTTGTGTGCTCTTCTATATATACCCTATATCACATATATAACATAACACTTCAGCTGAAATAAATGTTTGTTGTTTATGTTGTAATAAGCCACGCCCACTTTGACCAATCGTGATTAACTTCGAGATATGGCCTCAGGAGTGACCCAAGGTCATACCCATCAAATTTGGTAAAAATTGGTCTTGCCATTTAAGAGATATAAATATCCAAGTTTTGCAGCGCCCCCTAGTGACCAACATTATTCAAATTTGGTGCATACCCCCACAGTCACATGCCAACCAAGGATCTCAGATTTGGTGTTGTCAGCATTTATTTTGACCGAGATATGCAACAGTTTGCGTTTTTATAGCTAGCTAGACAATTTTACTCGTTAATAATTTGCACATATTTTGACCAAACAAAATTCTTTACTCAACTTTAGTTCAGGTCCAACTGGACTCTACGTGAAAGTTTCATACTGGTTGGACAAAACCCCAAAAAGGAGTTTGAAAAAGTAGGTTTTCCAGCCCAGGTGATTCAGTGCAATTCAGGGAATCTGTGAATATGAGGTTTTTGAATGTGCGACATACGGCGTGGGATTTATAGGCCATTGACCTTTGTTGTAGCGCCACCTGCTGGCAGACATATGTGAGTTTTTGCATCCGACGTAAGCTGAGGGGTCTGGCCCAACCCTCCAAATTGCACGGTTTAGCCTGCAGCACTACTTTTACCAACGGAAAAATAAAAATAGGAAAAATTTAAATCAGAACAAAAACAATATGTGCTGGGAAACCTATTGCACATACGTGGCCCCCAGGCCCCGCGGGCTTGGCCCCCTAATAATGTGTGCTTCAGAGTGTCAGCGCTGATCAATAACATGTGTTTCCATCCTCTCACTGATCGTTGCTGGTATTGACGTCGTTGATTGTTCCACAGCAGCTCAGTGACACACGTCAGCTCTCTAGCGTTCTGTGGTTCTCTTTGGAGCTCTAATGGCTGTGATGGGGGGCTCTGATCGTGAGGACCACCCTGAGTGTTTATTCTTAAAGAAACAAAGACTCCTTTGTGCGTGGTGTTCAGCTCTAAACAATGGTCCATGGTACGAGTGGCTCTGACACCAGCTCTAAATATTGAGCACTAAATACTGCTGCTGGGCTTTAATGGACTCCATGGTTCACGTAGGAGGTCATTAAACTCACGCGGCTGTCACTCACCACCACTGGGTGTATACACACACACACACACACATATATACTGTATATATACAGTGTGAAAAACTCTCATGCTGAAACTTAGTTTGGTTTCTATTCATTGTGTTCCAAACATGTTCCTGTCTGAAAAAGCATTGCCTAATTCTAACCAATCACAGCGAGAGAAAGACACATGAAGAAGACGATAACATGAAAAAAGCTCATTTTTTTCTCAACTACTTTCATTTCCTTCTGCTGCTCTTGATAACCAGGATTCATTACGTTTAACAACACATTTGTCTGTTTAAGAGATACAAAAAAAGAAAACAAGCATTTAAAGATATCTATCGTTTCACTGTTAACAAGTTTTAAGATTTAAATAATTATTGCGTCTTATAGACAGAAACACAAAATAAACTCAAACACTGCAGTAACTCCTCCTGACCTACGTGTGGCGCTGCACACACACAAACATGCATAAAAAAAAGAATAGAATAGCTGTTAAAATAACATAATTGCGAGAACACGCTCATCGTTTACTTTTTACAGAGACGGGCAACGTCGCCACAAACATGTGACTGTATCTGATCGGAGGGTCACATGATCAACATTAATGTTAGAATAACGAATCAAAATCAAATCAAACTTTATTTATATAGTGAATAATGACCAATCAGAGCATGAACACATGAAAACAACAAAGAATTTGTGTGTTTTTGTTTTCGCGATTTTTGCTTTCTTGTATGTTTTTTACCGATGTAATTTTTTCTCTTAATTTTTTTTCTTTGGTGTATTTTTTTAGTCAATTGTACGTTTAGTTTGGGGGACGCAAGTGCAGATTTTTACACAGTATTTGATATATGTGGATTTAAAAACTAGATGATTCTGTTTCTAACTAATTAATGCTAATGA
>NW_021144867.1:87500-162373 GCF_900634775.1 Gouania willdenowi
AAAGGTTAACTTATCTTCCTCTGTGTGGCTGTGTCCTTATGTTTGTGACAAAAGAAATGTTTCCACCACGTTGCCTCCTTCATTACCGCCAACATTTACTTTTAACACAGTCACACTGCTATCAGCAGTAGCATTCAATGCTAATGTGACGGCTATCAGTCACTGAGATAAAGAACAATGTGCGTCCAACACAAAGAGTGATAAAGGTCATGGTTTAGATCAGTTCTCACACTGATGTTTACGGTGGCTCTGAAGTCACAGGATGAAACAATGAAAGATCCAGAGCCTGGACCAGATCCCACTGATGGACCCACTCCTCATATCAGAGTGTTTAAGTTGTTCAATTTAGTCTCCTGAACTCTGACCCCCCTCCCTGTTAGAACAGCACAGTCACACTTTTTAGTTAAAAGCTAAAGAAAAAATCACTTTTTAAGGAGAAAATGATGATTTACAACAGATTGGTGCCATTACGTGAACACTTTAGTGTAAAAAAAACTGTATATTAGGGGTGGGAAAATACACTGAGTTACCGTACTGATTTTATAACACGGTGGTTCTCAAACTTTTCAGGCCATGACCCTCAAAATAAAGGTTCCAGAACCCGGGGACCCCCACTGCAGCTGAAGGTGGTCGAACACAGACATGAACATTGAAGAACAGTCATGTGGAGACAGGTCCATCTATGAGGCGGAATAAAGGGGAGAGATTTTTGGGGTGCATCCATAAAGTCAGCAAAATGATGATCCATTGTTCTATGAATCTGTGATAACCACATTTATTTATTCATCTGAATAATATCCACTGTTATCCAATAAGCTTAATTTTATTTGGTTTATTCATTTCATTTCATTTCATTTATTTATTTGAGTAGGAAACAGTACATATCAGTGAACATACAATAAATGTAGATACGTTAGATTTTAGCCATAGGCTAATTTCCATCTGTTGTCCCTTGACAGGCGGATGTAAAACATTTCACACTTAACAATAAAATATCTAGAGCCAAGACAAGACCAAGGACAGCAGTTCACTTTCACATACTCAGAGTTGGTCATCTTGTTTTAATTACAAATACAATGCGTTAAAAGGGACCAAAATGGCGGAAAAGGTGGTGAAATGGAATTTTAAAAACCACGGAAATTGGTTAAAAGTTGCAAATTAAAGTGGACAAAAACAGAAAAAGTGTTAAGGGTTCAACAGGTCAATACTGCACCAATTAGTTTAAACTGGCAAATAATGGGCATGACAAATGGTGAATGTGGTTAAATTAACAAAAATAAGCAAGAAATATGGTGAAAAGAGGTTAAAAGTGACAATAATGGGTGAACATGTGTGACATTAGGTGGAAAAGTGGTGGAAAAGCTTTGAAAATGTCTTGAAAGTGGAAAAAATGTGCAGAAAAGGGACTGAAATTTCAACTGTATTATGTGTAATATCACGTTTACCTGCCTTAGGGCAACAAATCAAATGTATTGTGTTCACTCTGGTATATTAATGTTGATGCTGTTTGCTGACACATTGATTAATATGTAATGTCCTAATTCAAATAAATAAATTAATTAAACGAAACAACCACAAAAACACACAAAACAACCTCAGAAACAATATAAAAACTGCTGTGTGACTGTAGGAGGGCTGTAATCCTCTTCTCCAGACTTCCTACTTATTAACCCCCTCTAGTCCTCTAACTCCCAGCATGCATTGCACACCCACTGTTAACCCATAGTTAACCCATTGTTCCCAGTGATTGGTCACAGACAGAGTTTATAGACAGACTGTCAGTGAGAAACAAAGGAAACAGGAAGTGATGAACACATCTAAGACCCTAAGCTCTCCACCTCTATGTCACTCCACCCCAACACAAAAACTACAACACATAATGTCACTGTACTCTAACCCACGTGTGTCAAACTCAAGGTCCGGGGTCCAGATACGTCCCTTTAAAGCATCCAATGTGTCCCACAGGAGAGAGTAAAAATTAACATGAATTGTGTGAATTACAAACTAATTCAGTTCAGTAAGAAAACACCAACATTTACAAAAAGATGAAACACGACACAATACACAAAATATTTCACACAAAACAAGTAATAAAACACACAAAATCACTGTAAAAACACAAAAAAAAGACAACGAAAGATGATAAAACCACTCCAAAAACACACAAAACAACATCACAAGAAACTAAGCTGTGCTAACACAAGAGCTACGCTAACGCAGAAGCCACGCTAGCTTAAGGGCCAAGCTAACACAGGGGCTATGCTAATACAGGAGCTATGCTAACACAGGAGCCGCACCGGGAAAAAAAACTGTTAGCGCAGCTCCTGTGTTAGTGCTGCTCTTGTGTTAGCGTAGCTCTCATGTTACCTCTGTTAGTGCTGTTTACAATCGCCAGCTAAGCTAATCATCGTGTGTGTCTCACTAAATGTGTGAGTTGCTGAAGAAGGTAAATAGTGGAATGAATGTTTTGAAGGCTAAATAACTGTGATATAACATTTATTGTGTATCTAATAAATGTTTTCCAGCACATTTATTGAATTCTTTTCCCTCTGGACGTAGCTTTATGTTTTCAAACTGTAGAAAGCAAGGAGGCAGAAGTAGGAAACAAAACTCCAAGGACAATCCAAGGTCATTCAGAGCCTTTCACTCGTCCCCTGAAGGACAAACGGAGGTTGACCTTCAGACCTTCAAACATCACACTGAGTCCACCGGCTCTGATGAAGCTTTAGCTAAAAGGAAACACTGCTATAGCTTCACTGCTGCTCTGCTCCGACTGATGCTAGCTTCAATGCTAGCTTCACTGCTAGCTTCAATGCTAACTTCACTGCTGTTAGCTTCACTGCTGCTCTGCTCCGACTGCTGCTAGCTTCACTGCTGCTCTGCTCCGACTGCTGCTAGCTTCACTGCTATAGCTTCACTGCTATAGCTTCGCTGCTATAGCTTCACTGCTATAGCTTCACTGCTATAGCTTCACTGCTAGCTTCACTGCTATAGCTTCACTGCTATAGCTTCACTGCTAGCTTCACTGCTATAGCTTCACTGCTATAGCTTCACTGCTAGCTTCACTGCTATTGCTTCACTGCTAGCTTCACTGCTATAGCTTCACTGCTAGCTTCACTGCTATAGCTTCACTGCTATAGCTTCACTGCTATAGCTTCACTGCTATAGCTTCACTGCTAGCTTCACTGTTATAGCTTCACTGTTATAGCTTCACTGCTATAGCTTTACTGCTATAGCTTCACTGCTAGCTTCACTGTTAGCTTCACTGCTATAGCTTCACTGCTAGCTTCACTGCTATAGCTTCACTGCTAGCTTCACTGTTATAGCTTCACTGCTATAGCTTCACTACTATAGCTTCACTGCTAGCTTCACTGTTAGCTTCACTGCTAGCTTCCATGCTGCTCGGCTCCGAATAGTGTCTGTGTTAGCTGATGACTCAGTTTGTTTTGTTTATTTTGTAGTTGTTTTGGCTTTTGTTGGTTTCTGTGTATTTTCTGGTGTTTTCTCGTCATTTTGTGTCTCTTCTGTGTTTTTCTTTGTGTTTTTTTCTTTTTTCCAGTGAATTTGTGTCTTTTGTTGTTTTTTGTATGTTGTTTGGTGTTTTCTTTTTACTTTGTGTCTCGTCTGTGTTTTTATTTGTATTTTATTCTTTTTTTATTTTTATTCTTTGAACATGGTTTTTGTGAGTTTTCCTGTTATTTTGTGTGTTTTCTGGTTATTTTGTGTCTTTTTGGGAGTTTGTTTTGTTTATTTTTCTAGTCGTTTTAGTGTATCTTAAGCTGTTTATTATGCCTTTGTATTTTTGTGCCTCTGGTTTGTACCTTTTTTGTAGTTTTTGTTTTTTTCTTGTTATTTTGTGTCTTCCCGGTGCTTCCCTCATCAGTTTCCCATGCGTTCCCTTGTAAAATCAGCGTAAAATCAGTGTTTTAATCTTTCCGACCCGTGCGCTCTAAACTTTCCCCTCCTATGTTGCGTTTGTGACAGCGTTTCCTGTTAAAGTTGCTTTGTTCCACTTGAGATGTGTCCCCACTTTAGCTGTCGCTCTCACATCTGACGGAGCTTTTTCTACTCACAGCTTCTCTAATGAACCTCCGCCTTTCATGGAAGCTTCACAAGCCGTTTGACACCATGGTTTCCCTCCTAAACGCAGCCCACCCGGCGTACGCTGCTTTTAACGTTAACTGACAAGTGAGACGTAGTCTGAAAAAACTCCCGTAGAGAACACGACTGTCACATTAAAGCAGAAACTGAGTGAGTTTAAAATACACGTTTAAAGAAGTCGACTTACACTGAAGCTGAACACGTCAAAAACAGGATTTATGTTAAAGATTTTAATAAAAAGTGCTTCTCCAAATGATGAAGGTCAGTAGAGTTTCATCATCATCATCATCATCATCAGCAGAGCCACAAACATGTGACTGTATCTGATCTGAGGGTCACAGAATACACAACAATACATGAGGAGAAATATTTATTGTAATATTGTCACAATTTTTTAATATATATATTTCCCGCAACCCTGTTTTGTGTTATTGTGTGTGTCATTTAGTGTGTCTTAGTTGTTGTTTTGTGAATTTTTCTGTATTTTTGTTGTGATGTTTTGTGTTTCGGGAGTCGTTTTGTTGCCACTTTGCTGTGGTTTTTGTGTGTTTTTGTAATTTTGTTGTTGTCTTTGTGTCATTTTATTGTTATTTTGTTGTAATGATTTTGGTGTTGATTTGTGGGATTTTAATTAATTTTGTGCATTTGCTGATGTTTTGTGCAATTTTGTTGACCATTTTGTGAATTTTTGATGTTTCTTTTGTGTTTTTGAAATCGTCTTATGTATTTTGAAGTATTTTTGTTCCTTGTCGTTTTGTTCATTTGTTTGTTTTGGTTGTAAATTTTTTTGGGTTTTTTGGTGTTGATTTATGGGATTTTTAAATTATTTTGTGCATTTGCGGATGTTATGTGTATTTTTGTTGTTATTTTGTGTATTTTCCTGTATTTTTGTTGTAATGTTTTGTGTTTTTGGAGTCATTTTGTTGTCACTTATGAAATTTGAAGTCATTTTTTATGTTTTTCTTGTTAATTTTTATGTTTTTGTTGTAAATTTTTTGTGTGTTTTTGCTGTCGATTTATGGGATTTGACGTAAGTCGTCAGTAATTTTTTGTGTTTGTCCATTTTGTGTATCTTTGCTGTTTTGTGTGTTTTTGAAATCGTCTTATATAATTTGAAGTAACTTTTTGTGTTTTTGTTCTTTTGTGTATTTTTGTTCTTTGTCTTTTGTTCTTTATTTTGTTTTTGTTGTAAATATTTTTGTGTCTAATTTGTGGGATTTTAATGAATTTTGTGCATTTGCCAATGTTTTGTGTATTTTTGTTGTGATGTTTTGTGTTTTTGGGTCGTTTTGTTGCCACTTTGCTGTTGTTTTTGTTATTTTGTTGTTGTCTTGGTGTCATTTTCTTGTCATTTTGTTGTAATTGTTTTGCGTTTTTGATGTTGATTTGTGGGATTTGAATTCATTTTGTGCATTTGCTGTTGTTTGTATTTTTGTTGTTGTTTTGTATTTTCCTGTATTTTTATTGTGATGTTTTATGTTTTTGGAGTCGTTTTGTTGCCAATTATGAAATTTGAAGTAATTTTTTGTGTTTTTCTTGTTATTTTGTATGTTTTTGCTGAAGTTTTGCGTAAGTCATTTTGTGAAATTAGAAGTAATATTTTGCCTTTGTCCATTTTGTGTATTTCTGTTGTTCTTTTGTGTATTTTTGTTCTTTGTCTTTTGTCGTTTGGTTCTTTAGTTTGTTTCAGTTGTGATTATTTTTGTGATTCATTTGTGGGAACTGAATTAATTTTGTGCATTTTTGTTATTGCTTTGTTTATCTTGTGAAATTATAAGTAACTTTTTGTGTTGTTGTCATTTTATGCTGAGTTTGCTAACTTCAGTAGCAGCCTAACAGAGGATTTGTGAGTTTGTGGTTCTCTACAGATTTGTGTCTTTAACCCAATCCTCCTATTCTGTGATTTTATTTTATTGATTTTAATTGGAGACATTAATGAACACCAGTACAATACTTTGTGTAAATGTGCCAGATTTAGCCATGAGCTACTTATGACTGAGTGAGAACAGCAGCTCACAAACAGGATCAGATAATTACAAATAAATAGAAATAACAAAAATAAAAGGAGAAAGAGAAGAGTCTCAAACATTGAAAGCTCAGTGCCATTTCTTTTCTACCGTGGGCATGTTTTCCCAGTTAAACAGACAATTCACAAACACTCAGAGCGTGGACGTGTCCTTGAACGCCTCGCTGCCTTTCCTGAAGTGAAAACCTGCATTTATACGTTTCCTCTACGACACGCTGACCTCAGCGACAAAATCCACTGAAAGGTGTGAAAATGGAATGAGAAAATGTCATGGAAACACTTTAAAGTGAGCAGAGTTCATTCTGTTCATCAAAAACTAAGTTTGTATCCATCAAACACACACACACACACACACACACACACACACACTGAAATAAGAGATGAACAATCACAACTTAAATGAACATTTTGAAAAAAAAGACAAAATAACAAAAACGCACACAATTGGAATACACTAAATGACAAGAAAATACATAATTTGAAAGGAAAAACAGACAAAATAACAACAGACACATAAATGACAACAATAGATTCACAAAACCCACAGGAAAGTAACAAAATAATTCCCCAAACGGCAGAAAATTCACAAGTTGACAGGAAAGTGCACAAAATAACTGAAAAATACACAAAATGGCAAATTACCACAAAATGACAACAACAAAAAAAAACATTTTGAAAGAAAAATAGATTAAATGACAGAAAAACACACAAAATCCAAACAAAAATACATAATACGACACGCAAATCAACACAAGAAAATACACAAATTCACAAAAAGAGAAAAAAAATTAAAACAATAAATGACAAAAGGTTCACCAATGACAAGAAAGTAAATAAAATCATAACAGAAATGTACGAGATGATAGAATATGAATAAAATGACGGCAAAAATACACTGAACAACAAAAAGACGCCACCAACAAACATATCCAACACATCCCTCACAGAGGAGAACATGCAACTACCAGAGATTGACGTATTCCAACAACAAGTTTTATTTGATAAATTTGTGTTCACACACGATATGAACACGTGCACGGAGCACGTGCACATCAGCAGCTCGTCCTAAATGTCAGATGCTCTGACTGACGCAGAAACAAAAGAGGAATCATCAGAAATGTGTCTAAGCTGCTCTTTACGTCTCAGCTATGTTTAACCTTTATCACGGGGGCGGAGCCACAGACATGTGATCGTATCTGACGACGCAGATGAGTCAGAGCTGAGAATTACACAAAAATACAAGAATATACACACACAACATGACTAAAAACTTCAAAAATCACAAGAAAAAGACACGAAATGACATGAAATACAAATTAAACACGACAAACCAATACTAAAAATGAATAGTATGACACAAAATGACAATAAACAAAAGCTAAAATACACTAAATAACAAAAATACACAAAAACATAACAAATATATGCTGACTGATTCCAAAACACACAAAATATGTCAAAGGAAAACAAACAACCGTACACTAAATAACACTAAAAAAATACACAAAAATCTAGTCCAAAAACACAAAACCACAACAAAAATACACAAAACTACTCCTAACACACAAAATGAAAACAAAAACACACTAAATGACACTGAACGACACTAAAACTACACAGGAACTAATGTTAGCATTAATGTAATGTTAGCATTGGGCTAATGTTAGCAATAGGCTAACACTGCAGGAAAACAGACGGAAAATACAGAATTCACTTCCTGAAATGGAAATATTAAAATCGTTATGATTGTTTTTAAATTATTATTTAAAAAAACCAAATCAACATTTATGTCAGCATTAGAATATTGACCAATAAGAAGACAGGAAACAACAAAGGAACGTGTGTGTTTTTGTGGTTATTTTGTGATTTTATAATTTAATTTTTGTTGAATCTTCTTCTCAATTTGTGTTTTTCTGGAGCTATTTATGCATTTCTGTCATCATTTTGTGTTCTTGTGTTGTTATTTTGTGTATTTTTCTGAAATGAATGTCATTTTGTGCTTTTGACGGTTTTGAAATTCAAAATCTAATTTTGTGTTTTTATCATCATTTTGTGTTCTTGTGTTATATTGTGTATCGTTCTGTAAAAAATGTTTTTTTTTTTTTTGTCATTTTGTGTCCTTGACTCTTGTGGTATAATGTGTGTAGCCTTTGACTCAACAGGAACCATCTGTAGGGTTAACAGATTTACACACACACACACCCAGACACAGGAAGTGACAGAATGAACTTCCTGAAACAGAAATATATACTGTAGTTATTACAGTGAACACACCCTCACCTCGATGTTTTAGGAAAATATAATTGTTTTTCATCGTATTTTCTCCAATAAACAAAGTGTTGGAAAACAAACGCACAGACATGTCAATTATAACACTAATAACACTAATTTACATTATATCTTGCAATATTTAAGCTTCTGTTTCGACTTCTGATACATTTTAGCCCAACTTTGGGACGATTAGTTTCTCACTAAGCACATTAAATAAAGGAAAACTCACAAAACTGAAATAAAACAGAAATAGGAAAACCTTAAATTAAATGAAGTAAAAACGCATCTATGCATCGTCTACAGGACTCCACATCCCACAATGCAATGCACCAAACTTTACCAACAACGTCAATAAGAGAGAGTTTTTACAGTGGAGGGGAAATCAAAGTTCAGAACATGAATTTTAACCTTTTACATCTTTTTTTTTTTAAATTTGAAAAAATGATCTTTAATTAATTTATGAGGCCTAAACAATGTTTTTATCTGATGAACAATGATCGTCTCCAGCAGCTTTAATATTTACACCAAAATACAATCTGTAATAACATTGTTGTGCTGGGTGGACAAAAATTTACATCACAGTATTTTTAAAATTACATTTTATATTATTAAAAAACATTATTCTGGAAAAAAAATATGACTTTATTGTAAAACAAATTTAATGACTTCATTCTAAAGAAATGATGATGATTATATAGAAAATGATGATGATTATATAATTTTTCAAAAAATATGACAATTGGAGAAAATAAATTGACTTCATTCAATAAAAAAGACAATTCTAAAAAAACAAACTTCATTCTCTAAAAATAAATTATGACTTTATTCAAAATGTATTTATGACTTCATTCTAAAGAAATATGACTTCATTTATTATGACTTTATAGTGTTTCCAAAGATTTTCCCGTAGAATTACAATAGCAACTTAACTTTGTTTTATTATGATTTGTTTCCAGTGACTTTATTCTTATATTGTGAGTTTTTCCTCATGAATTAATAGACTGTATTCCCCAGTCACACGTCTTTTTAGGGTAATTACTGGTTCCAGTCAGGAAATCAGGACGAGCAGAACTAAAGCTTCTCGTTGATAACGTTCTAATTCCATCTCTTTGGTGGTGAAATAAAGGTGAAACGATGAGGATAAATGAGGCGTCGTTAATGGGACGTTGTTACGACACTTGGCCGTTGGTTTGGAATCAAGGAGAACGGGACAGTTTAATATGAGTGGATTTATGCTTCGCTCACACAATATGACTAACACACCTCTCACGTCTCACACTGTTCTGTTCTGTGTGTCACTTACTGTAACGCAGCGTAATGGATGGTTAAGGTCAAGGGGGGGAAATGTGCTGACTCAGCTCCTGCAGAATGATCTGATAAGGACGTTGTTTCCTCCTCAGTCCAGCTAAAAGTGACAAATGGGTCTAAAGTTATCACTGACATTCTTATTGTGGATCTTTGTTTATATCCCCCAAAAAAGATTTATTTGATATGTTTTCTGTTTTGAGACCAGATGTAGCATAGCCTACAAGCTAATTAAAAATCATTAAACTAAAACATGGTTCAAGTCGATAATTGCACAGAAAGAGTGACTGCGTGCGTTTATATTGTTCCTAAAGCTGTAAAGACAGCCTGTGTGGAGTTTAACACAGTTCAAAAGATTTTAAGTGCTAGCATGAGCACGAGCATTTAGATTTACATTTAACATTTAGATTTAGATTATACATCTAGATTCAGATTTGCCATTTATGTTTATATGTTATTATTTTATTTCACTTTTAGATTTAGATTCAACATTTATGTTTATATGAAACATTTAGATTTAACATTTACATTTAGATATAACATCTACAATTAACATTTACATTTAGATGTAATATTTAACATTTAGATTTAGATTCAACATTTGTTTAAATGTAACATTTAGATTTAACATTTACATTTAAATATAACATCTAGATTTAGCATTTACATTTAGATGTAATATTTAACATTTAGAATTACAATTTAGATGTAGATTTATTATTTACCATTTAGATGTAGATGTAATATTTGCTATTTAGATTCAACTTTTATATTTAAACATAATATTTATATTTATCATTTAGATGTAAATGTAATATTTACCATTTAGATTTAAGATTTAGATTTATATGTAAAATTTTGATTTAGATGTAACATTTAGATTTAATATTTAACATTTAGATTCAAATGTAATATTTAACATTTTTGATTTAACATGATTTCACAAATATTGCTGTAAATCAGGTCAATAGTAATATAAAAACATTCACATACATTTTTTAAACGTGGTTTGTTGCAAAATTTGGCAAAATGTTGTTGTTTATTTTAGCATGCACCTCATATAAAGTGAAAACATCTCATTCCAGTTGTTCATATTTGATGAAAACAAGTTGGATTTTACATTTTCATTGTCTTGATGTATTTTTGAGCTTTTAAAGCACTTTTCTTCTTTTCTCAGTGGATTATTTTTGCTATTTTAATGAAATCTAAAACACACAATGTGCTGAGGTGTTTGAAAGAACGTCTGAAAATATGAAACAAAGGTCAGAACATTGGTATTCAGCGCTCAGCGGATTTCCTGTTCACCGCCTCAAGGACTCAATTATCATGTGAAGGTTGATAGAAATCAATTTATGTCCAAAAAAAAAAAAAAAGAGAAAAAAATCATCTTCATAAATGAAATCTGACATTTAATCATTGGTTTGCACTTCTTCTTCTGCTTTTATTAACACGTTTAATGTAACCGTTTTAAATCAATCACTCAAGGATTTTCATTATTGTGAATTATTACATGAATTTATCATAGGCTTTCACAAAAAGTTCTTCTTGTTTTGTTATCATTTAGAATTCTTTATTCGTTATCTGATATATCCTTGAACAGTATTTTAGTTTTAATTGTGTCTTTACACACACTTCACTTTGTGACACACACTGTGACACACACTTTGTGATGGTAAATAAAAGCCTTTATCATTTACTGCTTCTCTTTTTCATGTCGTCAAAGATTAAAGCTACACGTAACGAAGCTCTTTCACGACAATTTTGCATATTTTATTCTCGCAAATTGAATTAAAATGTTTAAATTTTTTGCTGAATCAAGCATTTCTTGTGTGTTGGACAACGTTTTTAAAGTAGTTTTGTTATGGATGATATAAAACAAATCAAAGGGTGAGAAGCAGGGGCGAGGCTTCAGGGGGGGCAGCACACCCTTTCCGACGGCACAGGGGAGCTGCAGAAGGCGGGCCCTACCATGACTTGTGCCCAGAGTATGGACAGTCTGTTTAACATCACCCATCATGCAGATTTATACAGGGGTTATATAGAACCATTTTGCGTGAAGTATGAATACTAAATTAAGTGCATGCACTCGCAGGCTCGATGCAAAATAACCATAGAACTGCTGAGGCGATGGTGCACAGGAGTGAACGAAGCGCTATCTCAGTCTGGATCCAGTAAAAAGTGACCATAAAAAGCTGTAAATGGACTGTTATGCAGACGTTTGGTAACAGGAGTATAGCAGCCCGCCTACCTGCCTGTTCATAACAAGTAGTTATAAGTATCTAGCAGTGACGTGCAGTAAGGGTAGGCAAGGTAGGCAGTGTCTATCACATGATTTCTGCACCAAGTACGCACTCGCACATCAGTCACGTGTCTCATGTTCACATTGGTCTACAGGTTGCCCCGCTCATTCTCCAAATTAAAACTTATTAAAAACCAGTTGAGGAGCACAGTGGGACAGGAGAGACTGAGTGGACTTATCATGTTGTCCATAGAGAATGAGAGAGCAAAGAAAATGGACATACAGAGCATCGTGAACGAGTTCACAGCTTGTCGTATGCCCTTCAAAGAGTGGTGAGTAGGTCTATAGTACTTCATATTGAAATAGTGTTAGTGAACATGTTTTACTAAACTTTATAGCTACTGTTTCAGACTCTGAGTTGAAATGGTTAAAGTAGGTGCCAAAATGATGTGGTCACTATCCGTGGTGCTGAACTGCTTTGAATTTGTGTTGTTTTATTAATAGTGACCATGTCGCCTAATGTCTTTGTTGTTCTCTTGTTTTGTTACACTTCATGTCCGTTTGATGGACTTCAAAATGACACAGTCGCTCTCCGTGGTGCCTAAGCTCGTAAGCCCCGCTGTTGCTGGTATGTGTATGTTGTAAAATGATGTTATCATGAGATTTATTATTTGGGTTTAAAGGGCCCGGTCATTTGCCCCGCCCCCGGCCCAGCTCTGCTGGTGGTGAGAAGTAATTCACAGGCTTCTACTGTGTTCATATTTAAAGGTGAACTACAGAGTATTAACAAGATTTGCGCCACTAAGTTACGTTCAAAACAACACGGAAATCGTCATTTCCAAGTAAAAAAATCCAATCTCCATCTTCAAAGTGTTCCAGACTTTGAAATACGTCAAAATATCTCCAAACCATGGCTGACTGATACAGTATTTACAATAAAGACATTAAAGTTGTTGTGATTTTTGCACTTTTGAAAAATTTAGAATTCAGAGTCGCCGTGAACGCAGCATAACTGCTGCTGAGGTTTATTGTTATTGTTATTGCTAAATAATGCAGCAGATTAAGCTTGATGCCATCCTATAATAATAATAATAATAATAATAATAATAATAATAATAATAATAATAACAATGTTATCCTTTTTTGCCACTGTGGGTGTGCAGGTGTAACTGGTGATCGTATTAACTGGTGACTGGAGCGTTAGCTTGTCATCAGTTAGCATGGACACCAGTTTGTTCAGAACAGCAGTGAAACTGGACCTGCTGATGGACCCAGACACAGAGAAGGATTGTCCAACTCTGTTTATATTGGTCTATACTGGTTTATACAACTTTAAATTGCTTTATAGTGGTTTATACTAGATTATACTGGTTTAAATGGTTTATACTGGTTTAAATGGTTTATACTGGTTTAAATGGTTTATATTGCTTTATACTAGATTATACTGGTTTAAATGGTTTATACTGGTTTATTCGGTTTATGGTTTAAATGGTTTATTGGTTTATATTGCTTTATACTAGATTATGCTGGTTTAAATGGCTTATACTGGTTAATACTGGTTTATACGGGTTAATACTGATTAATACTGGTTAATACTGGTTTAAACTGGTTTCAATGATTTATACCGGTTTAAATGGTTTATACTGGTTAATACTCGTTTAAACTGCTTTCAATGGTTTATACTGGTTTAAATGGTTTATGCTGGTTAATATTGTTTTAAATGGTTTCAATGGTTTATACTGGTTTAAATGGTTTATACTGGTTTAAATGGTTTATGCTGGTTAATACTGGTTTAAACTGCTTTCAATGGTTTATACTGGTTTAAATGGTTTATGCTGGTTAATACTGGTTTAAATGGTTTATACTGGTTTGTACCAGTGGGTGTGCACTGTAGCTATTCCCATTCAACGTTCTTGAAGCCAAAATACGGCTCTTAGAAGCGCTTCCATCTTGCAAATTTGACGTCATTTGGAGCAAGTTTGCGCAGTAGGGTCCGGCGGGAGGAGCCCTGGTAACACGCCACGCCCATTTAGTGTACTGCCCTGATGAGTTATGCACAGCCCAGCTACGCCAAAAACATAAGTATCTTTCTCGTCTGGAAATTCTAGGTTAGTACAAAACCACGATATAATTCACCTCAAATATCTAGTTAAATGGCGTCTCGTCTTTCCTTCACTACGTAACTGCTATTCACAAAGAGAACTACGTGGCTGTCTATCATTGTCATATATGACATAAAATCCCATTTATCAACATCAAATAACTTATTTAAAACAAACTTGACAGAAAAATGAGCACTTGAACACAACGTAGGGTGATAATAACTAATGATCACAGCAGAGTTTAGGTTTGGAAAATAATTATTAATAATTATAATAAGTATTTTAACTTTACAGTTTCACCCACATCCCATCCGTTATCATTGAGGAGGCGGGGTTTATGACCTATACTGCAGCCAGTCATCAAGGGGAGCTCTAAAAATAAAAGCTTCACTCCACCAGGAAGATTGTCCCGTCCATTCTTTTTACAGTCTATGGTTTATACTTGTTTATACTGGTTTGTACTAGTTTATGCCAGTTTGGTCTGGTTTATACTGGGTTAAATTGTTTATTGCAGCACTTAGCCCTACACTGATACACATGGGCAGGATATCTGTAATTATGCATTTCAAAATAAAAGTTCATCAGGAGTAAGTGTATCTTTCATCACCTTTAGACACTTCCAGCCGCGTCCTCCACAGGTTCTGTTGTCTTCCTGTTGTTGACGCGACACGTCTGTGCATGTGTGAGTGTGTGTGTGTGTCTGTGTGTGTCAGTGAAGATGACACAATTTTCCAAACTTCCTGAGGACCTTCCTGTCTGTCTCCTCATGCAGGACGTGAACGTCCTCTCATCAGAGAAGACATTGCATTCCCACTCAGCGGTTTAATCGGGCGCCAGATCCAGACACCAGGACTGCCAGCCAACCTGGCAACAAGGCAAAGGGAAACTTTTACTAAATGAGAGGAATGTTCAGACAGAAAAAGTGTGTGTGTGTGTGTGTGTGTGTGTGTGTGTGTGTGTGTGTGTGTGTGTGTGTGTGTGTGTGTGTGTGTGTGTGTGTGTGTGTGTGTGTGTGTGTTACCTGATCACCCATCTGTGTGTGCTGCTCATCTTACAGCGCTGCCATCTGCCTGTCATTGATTGATCGATCACTGTCTGAACTCTTCCAGTCATCTCACTTTAAAATATCGAGCTTCACAAACGCTGATAAAAAGCTTCAATTCACCCAAATCAACACATGAACAAGCTGCTCATCTTAATCTGTCCAATCAGCTGCAGCTGTCACTTCCCCACAGAAAATCACATCACAGAATGGTCCACGAGGTAAATGCACAAAATGTATTCAAAAAAACACAAAATGACAGAAAAAGCACTAAAGGACAACAAAAAACATACAAAAATACATAAAACCACCACAAACCATACACAAAAAACAGAAAAGTATTCAAAAGGACAACAAAAATACACAAAACTGCTCCAAAAACAAACAAAATGACAACCAAAATACAATAAATGACAAAAGAAGAGATAAAACAAACACAAAAAAGCAGAAAAGAACAGCAAAAATACACAAAATAGGCCTAAAAACATACAAAAATACACAAAACGACAAAAAAAAAGACAACTAAAATACAATAAATGACAAAGAGACAAAATGAGAACAAAAAAGCACAAATGAACAACAAAATACACAAAATGAGCCCAAAAACATTAAAAAATTCACAAAACAGGCACAAACATGCAGGAAGATGAGTGACACCCCACTGCACAAAGACGACAAATGATCAATCGCCAACGTGCGCCGCACATTTAACTGTGCACTTCAGGCAATGCCGACGGTTTTAACAGCCTACTGCCTTGCTCAAACCTTAGAAGCATCCACAGTCACCTGTGAAACGCCGACTCCCACTCTACTGACGCCGCAGCCGCCTCCACTCAAAGTATACGTGTGCGTGTGTGTGTGTGCGCGTGGCGCTGTGATGGACTGGCATCGTTCCAGGGGTGTCCTGGATAAACACTAACATCCATCCTAGTATAACATGTTTTTTTGGTTGTTGTTTAAGCCAATTGTTAAAAATGTGTAAGTGCGTCTACTTGGTACCAATTATTAAATCAGTGTGCCTCTTTATAAATACGAGCCACACACACACACACACACACACACACACACACACACACACACACACACACACACACACACACACACACACACACACACACACACACACACACACACACACACACACACACACACACACACACACACAGAGGAAGTTGCAGAATGAACTTTAGGTTCACATACGGACAATCACATTCTATGATGATGTATCTTTTCAATCTTGGTAAAAATGATGGAATCACCAGTCTTGGAGGATGTTCATTCAGTTGTTGTTGCTGTTGGATGATGACATCATTTATCGAGATGATAACGCATCTCGCCATAGAGCAAAAACTGTGAAGAAAGACACATAGGGTCAATGTCAAGGCATGGAAATATTCTGTGTCTCAATCCAACTGAAGAAACTGAAGAAAAGGGTTCATGACAAATCTCCATCCTGTAAAGCTGATCTGGCAACAGCGATCAGAGAAAGTTGGAGGTGGATTGATGAAGAGTTCTGTTCGTCACTCATTAAGTTCATGCCTCAGAGACTGCAAGCTGGTATAAAAACTAGAGGTGGTACAACAAAGTACTAGTGCTGTGTTGTAGTGTTTGTTTTTCACGATTCCATCATTTTTTCCTCAGAATTGAGTGATTCCATGATTTTTTTCTCCCTTTGCTGGATCTAAGAAAGCAATTGTTATTGACTAATACAATTTATTTTTCTTGATTTCTTTTAGTGTTTCTTAAAGCCAGAACGTTGCTATTTTAAATGACTTCAGTTTTGTGGCATGTCTGTGATCTAGTCTTTTTCTACAAAATGAAACAACTGAATGAACATTCTCCAAGACTGGTGATTCCATCATTTTTGCCAGTGGTTGTAGTGACACCGACACCAATGCCAAAAAACTGGGAGAAGCTGAACAGAGCAGGACTCGAAACATGACAACCAGACTTAAGCCAAAGACCCAGAAGAACTAAAGATGTCATGAATCAAGTTAAACTAACAACCAATACCTACTGTACATTCATAATGTGAAGAGTGATTCCTCAGCGTTTGTGTTCACAGCGCCTGGATCGTGTTCACACCAGGACGAACGCAGCACATTTTCTGTTTTAATAGAATTTGTTGACGTGAATACACTCTAAGGGTGCTTTCACACATATCTCTTTGCTCCGCACCATGCTTTGCTTCCTCGGATACTGCGCTCTTTTTGCGATACGTGAAAGGTCACTGAAACTCTGGTGCGGAGCAAACAAGCGAACTCTGGTCCTCTGAAAAATGTAGATCTCGGTTCGGCTCAATCGAAGCATTGTGAGGTCTTTAACCATGTGAGAAAGCAACCAGGAGCAAACATAGGACTTGACGCGCAATTGTAACGGAACAACTCTATCAGTGACAGCAGCAGCTGCTGTGCTGCTGCGTGCCGACCTTCACGGTAACAGATACAAGCACACATTCACAACCCAGTGCTCCAGCCGCAACACACACATATCTATCCGTCCATCTATCCATCCATCCAAAAAGAACAAAGACAACACATTTCTTCACTACTTCCCGTATTTCTCCAACATCATTCATTTATTTCACTCATCTCTTTTTTCCCAAACTGTTCTCATGATCAGCCATGGCTGCATATTTAACTGCTTCGTTTTATCTGCGTATATATTCTCATATCTTCACATATTACACATCCTTACTGGTAATTTACCGTTGATATAACGGCTCTGAGCGCTGACAGGTGGAGACAGGTGGTGCCGACTTTTCTGCTGGGATTGTTATAGGATTTCCTTTGGAAAACATAGGAAGAGAAACCAAATATAGGACGTGACGGCGTGACTGTCACTAGTGACAGGGCAGTGCCACATCGTCACGGCATTGGAGGTTGAATTATTATTATTTTTTTTTATTCTGTCTAATTGGAGACCGATCGTTTCGCCTGCGAGACATTGTTCAGAAAGTTTGGCGCACGTGGCAAATAGAATGTGTGAAAGAGGAACAATGTTGCAGATTCACCTCCTGAACCGCACCGAGTCCCCCTGACTATGTGTGTGAAAGCACCCTAAGTGAACTGGAATCCGACACAGCAGAAAGATTTTGTTCAAACTTCAATAAAACTTGACGGGACTCGCAGTAACTTCTATGTTACTTGCAGGACTATTGAACAACATTTTTCCTAAAACCCGGAAAAATCTAGCAAATTATCCAACAGAATTCTGGCAAATCACATTCCAAATTTGTTGCAAATTCAAGGAATTCTGACCAATTGCTTCATACTTAGTATATTTTAAGTGACTTATAATATTTTTTAGATGTAAAAGTGAAAACTGGGCACCACATTATTAATTTTGTGCTTTTTTCTTCACAAAAACATGTATTTCTGTGGTTTGATCCATTTAAGATCAAACTTCTACAGTATTAGTCAACTATTCAAACTGTTGGAGTCCCTCAACCTCCACTGCTCCTTGTCCTCCTGATGAGGTCAGAGTCCAATCCTCATGGTAAAGCCTGGATGTAGTGAGGGATAAACTCTCCTGGAATTAAAACAACACAAAAAGACAAACAAATGAAACAAATGGATGAACAGATTAAGGTAAAAAAAACAGATTAAAGTCGCTGCAGGTGGATTAAACGTAGAAAACAATCCACAAACTTCCCTTGTTGTGTGTGTTCACTTTGTCCTCAGAGAACCTGAAGCTTTACGTCAATACCACAGCACAAAGATCTGAAATCACACTAAATAACATAATCAATGACTAGAATCTATACCAGGAGTGGATGGAAACTAAGTGTGGTGTTGTTTTGTGTATTTTTGTTGTCATTTTGTGTATTTTTGTTCTCCTTCTTTGTGTTTTTGCAGGCATTACATGTACATTTACATGTGTACTGCTGTTTTGTGTATTCATGTTGTCACTTTGTATGACAACATACTTTATTTTGCTGAAGGCATTATGTGTACATTTATTTGTCGTTTTGTGTATTTTTGTAATTTTAAGTATTTGGCTGAATATTCGGGAGGATTATGTTCTTTTTTACAAAATAATTTCAAGCAGGAAACAAAACGTGGCATCAACACGACACAACAGGAAAATAAAACAGTGAATGCACAGACTGGACAGGAGCAGATCTATTCTCTATATGTCTGTGACTCAATGTGCTATGGTGACCCAGAGGGAGGTCAGTCCATCAGTCTGTCTGTCTGTAGGTCTATTCATGTCAGTGAATGGATCCATTGTTTGATAAAGCAACGATGACATAAATACGACGTTTCTGGACCAAACTATTGGTAACAATGGTTTATTTGCTCCACGGGAAACAGAAAAGCATCCGCTACATTAATCTGAGCTGAGCTCAGCTGTGTGACGTGTTCTACTGGGACACGTTAATGGTTCCAAGGCTGAACCAGAACCAAAGGAAGGAGTGAATCAGATCAGCTCAGTACGTGGGAACATCCGTCAGGTTTCTCACTCTGACCAGTCTCACTGCTACACCTTATTAGGACAAAGAAGCTGCTGCTGTGTGTATTTTAACATTTTGTTTTGTTTTTTTGTTCTATTCTGTCCAATCGTGTATTTTTTCTCATTTAATGTTTTTTTGTAGTAATTGTTTGGTTCTTTTCTGTTTTTTGGTGTATTTTTCTGTCATGTTGTGTTTTTTTGTAGACATTTTAATAATTTTTTTTGTCTTTTCGGGTGTTTTCTGAGTCATTTTGTGTATTTTTCTGTCAATTTGTGTTTTTTTGTAGTCATTTTTGTTTTTCGTTTTGGTCTTTTGGGGTTTTTTTAGTCATTTTGTGTATTCTTCTGTCATTTTGTGTTATTGTTTATTTCTCATTTCTCATTTTTGTGTATTTTTCAGTCATGTTGTGTTTTTTGTAGTCATTTTTATAGATATTTTGTGTCTTTTTTTTCTGTTTTCTGAGTCATTTTGTGTATTTTATTAGTAATTTTGTGTGTATATACAAATCACAAAAGAATAGACAAAACAACAAAAAAGCACAAAACGACATTAAAATTATGCAAAACAACTCAAAATGACTATAAAAACATACAAGAAGACAAAAAAACATAAAAAAGGACAAAAAACAAGATAAATTGATAACAAAAAAGCACAAAAGGACAATAAAATACACAAAATCAGACCAAATTCCTTGTAGTTTCCTCTGTTAATGGTCTGATTGGTCATTATCTAATGTTGATCATGTGACCTTTAGATCAGATATAAATAAACGTTGACATCTTGTGTTTTAAATCTCGTTTTCTTGGAAAGTTTATGGTGACGTTTGAGTAAAGACGACGTGAAGGTTTCAGCGTATTTTAAAGGGCGTCGCTTTGACGTTCCCTTTGTTTCAGGGTACTGAGTGTGTCTGATCACACACACACACACACACACACACACACACACACACACACACACACACACACACACACACACACACACACACAGACACACATATGAGTCACGATGAGTGTGTGTGTATGTCAGTAAAAGGTCACTAAGGTTGTAACGCGCTGACAGCCACCAAATGCCAGTCGTGTGAAAATGTCGCCTTCGTGTAGAGATCGACCTCAATATGAGTCACTGAGATGATCCGCTTCATTAGACTCATTGGATCCTTTCAGTCTTTAGCGTGTATGATGAGTCCTGACTCAAAGACTCGACTCTTTAACCCAGAGAAGGGGAGATTACAGAGTTTGTCTCACAGAGTTCTGCAGGTCTGAGGTCTGAGGCGCGCCCACTGTTCACACATCAAAGGACGCAGAGCGAGGATCAAAGGACGGACACACAAAGAAGAGTGAGGATTCAGGGAAGAGCTCCAGGTTAGCTCGACTAAAGCTTTGATCTGCAGTCACACATGTTATCACACGCACATTATCACACGCACTTTATCACACACACTTTATCACACGCACTTTATCACACGCACATTATCACACGCACTTTATCACACACTTTATCACACACTTTATCACACACATTATCTCACACTTTATCACACACGTTATCACACACACATTATCTCACACACTTTATCACACACACTCTATCACACACACTTTATCACACACAGGCGGAAACGAGGAGCTGAGGCTTTGTTTTCTGACGATTTAGCAGAAACCACCCTGAGCATGTTTTATATATTTTGGTTGTCATTTTGTCACATTTCTGTTGTTTTGTGTTTTTGGAGGCATTATGTGTGCGGTTTTTTTTTTGTTGTCATTTTTGTGTTTTGTTGTCATTTTGGGTTTTTTTTAAAAAATCATTTAGCAATTTTTTGTTGTCATTTTGTATTTTTAGAGTATTTGTGTCATTTTGTTTTCTGTGCTTTTGAAGGAATTTTCTACATCTGGCGTATTTTTCCGTCATCTTGTGTATTTTTGTTGTTCTTTTTTGTGTTTTTGAAGGCCTTATGTGTTGAGGTCGACCGATATGGGATTTTCAAACACTGATGCAGATACCAATTTTTAAAAAAATTTCAACCGATGCTTGATATCTAAAGTCGATTTCGGAAGCCGATATTTGAGGCCCATACTTTTTTTATAAAGTACGTTGATTATGAAAGACAATTGAAACACTCATGTTATAAATGCGGGGTCCATCCTTCAGTCAAGCGGTGGCTGCAGCTGCCCTCACGTGTGCCTGATCAAATATCCTTATTGTATTAAGGATATAATAGGAAAAGGATATTTGATCAGGCACTATTATATTATATTATATCCTTATCGTATTCTATTGGCTTTTTATTTCTAAGCTTATTGGCTTCTACCTCTCCCATGCACATGCTATTATTATTATTATTATTACTTTTTTTTGTATATTCATATATCTGACTAGATGTTTTTTATGTTCTTTCTCTTTTCCTTTAATGGCTGCTCTAAAGTGCTAAATAAATAAATTAAAAATAAATTAAAAAGTCTACTTTTGTGTATATTTTCTATCTTTTGGGTATTTTTGTTTGTCTTTTAAGGCTTTTTGCTTATTTTTGCTGTTGTTTTGTGTATTTCTGTTGTAATTTTGTACGTCTGGAGTATATTTGTATCATGTTGTTTTAAGTATTTGTTCTGGGACTGCATGTCTGCATTATACATTTTAAACACACCAATCTTACTTGTATCGTAACATTTTTTACATAACGCACACTGTTTCATTTTAATCATGACAAAAAAAAAAACATCTTTAAATTTCATTTAATATTTACCTTTATATAATTCAGATTTTTTTCCCCCACTAATTTTTCCTAAAAAAGTGGCTTTTAAAAAAATCTTTCCTCTGCATGTGTGGGTATTTATTTTGTGTTTAAAGCTGTTATTATGTGAGTATTTTTCTCGTCTCTCAGTCTTTTGTCAGTCAGATACTTTCCAGGCTCTTATGTTCAGACTTCAGACTCTTACTTATAAATGTGTGTTTAGCACATTTTACGTCTGCAGCTCAGCCTTCAGAGAGAAAGTGAAAGAGCTGAGTTAGTCTATCTTTGTCTCTGATTCTAATGCTCACAGTGGCTCAGAGGAGACGCTCACAGAGTCTGTAATGAACAGAGGCTCAGGCATCGCTGAACTGATGAAAAACATTGAGACAAATTATGGGGCGCTGATTGTCCAGTTACGCATGCTAAATTAAGCAGCAACTTATAGCAACATTTAGCAACAAAGCACGTTTAAAAAACGTATGTGAATTTTTTGTTACTTTTGACCAGATTTACAACAATATTTGTGATATTTAATTATTTCATAAAAATATAATGTTAATGTTTAATCATTTAACATTGAACATTTAAATTTAGATTTAACATGTAACATTTGATATTTAGATTTCACATTTAGCATTTAGATTTAACATTTATTTTTAAATGTAACATTTAGATTTAACGTGTAACATTTGATATTTAGATTTAACATTTAGCATTTATGCTTAAATGTAACATTTAGTTTTAACATTTAGCATTTAGATTCAAATTTAAAATGTATTTTTAAATGTAACATTTAGATTTAACATTTAGATTTAGATTTAACATTTAGCATTTAGATTTAAACTTAAAATGTATTTTCAAATGTAACATTTAGATTTAACATTTAGATTTAGATTTAACATTTAGCATTTATATTTAAATGTAACATTTAGATTCAACATTTAAGATTTAGCATTTAGATTTAGATTTAACATTTTACATTTAGATTTAACATTTTACATTTAGATTTACCATTTAGATTTACCATTTAGATTTAAAATATATATTTATATCTAACATTTTACATTTAGATTTAACATTTAGATTTAGATTTAACATGTAACATTTGATATTTAGATTTAACATTTAGCAGTTAGATTTAACATTTATATTCAAATGTAACATTTAGATTTAACGTTTGTTTTAACATTCGTTTTAACATTTAGCATTTAGATTTAAAATTTAGATTTAAAATTTAGCATTTAGATTTAAAATTTAGCATTTAGATTTAAAATTTAGATTTAAAATTTTATATTTAGATTTAATGTTTAGATCAAACGTTTAGAATTTATATTTAGATTTAAGATTTGAATTTAAATGTAACATTAGATGTAATATTTAATATTTAAATTCAACATTTAACATTTATGTTTGAATGTAACATTTATATTTAAATATAAGATTTTGATTTAAAATTTTGATTTAGATTAATTACAGTCCTCTCAGTCTCAATTTGAGTCTTTGTAGTGAAATTGGATCCAAAATGGCGGCGTCAGTGCAGTCGTCTCCATTGATCGTGGCTGACACACTGTGAGCTCATTGTAGGATTCTAACCATAGATTTCATGCATTATGAAGAGTCTTCATGAGAAGCCTGGGAGTGTTTTTGTATCTTATCTGTGAGTGTAAATGTGTGTTGAAATATAAATGTAAATGTCGGAGGCCTCACGTTGGCACGCAGCGCTGATAAGATGTGATGAAAACTCATGGCTATGCATGAGTAACGGCTCTACGATACAATCAGAGGCTTAGAGACCGAGAGGCTCGTTTTTCTCTCTCTGCTGCAGCGTCTGTCTCCGATATGAGAAGTTAACGAAGCAAAGCCGGAGCCGAAGTAATAACTGCAGTCGTTTCACCGCACCATCACTTATCAGCTGATCACATGGCCCCACCCCCTTCCAAACTACACCAGAGAGCGGCTAAAAGTGGCAAAATAAAGCACAAAAAACACCAAAAAACACATAAAATGATCTGAAGGATGAAGAGAACCTGTGATAAAGAAGGAAAGAACAGTGAATGTTTAGCTAAACGTTATGTAGACGCTAACCAAAGCTAGCCTGTTGTGCTGTTGTGTAGAGCAGTGGTTCTCTAACCCCTTTGTTCAACTACAACATTTTACTTCTTCTGTGAAAAAACAACTATAGAGCATAATGATGGAACGGACAAGTAATAACACATTTTAAAGAATCTCGTAAATAAATGTAATTAAACATATTTAAAGCCTCCTGAATAGATTTGTTTCTAGTTTTTATCATTTACGGTCACCTCTCTCCTTTGTATTTTCAGTGAATATCAAGATCATTTCTGTTATCATTTTGTGTTGTTTTGTGTCATTTTGTGTGTTTTGTTGTTGTTTGTTTCATTATTCAGTATATCCTCTCAGTATGTGTGTTTTTGGTGTCGTTTTGTATGTTTCTCTGTTATTTTTGTGTATTTTGTAGATGATCTTGTCTATTTTTGCCTCATTTATTGTGTCTTTGTTGTTATTCTGAGTGTTGCTGGTAATAGTAAGTATCTTTCTCTCTTAGTGCGTGTGTGTTTTTTTTTTTTTGTCATTTTATTGTCGTTTGTCTGTTCTTTTTATTTTTCAGTAGGGATGCAACGATTCACTCAACACCCGATACAATTCGATTCACGATACTAGGTTCACGATACGATTCTCTCACGATTTATTTTACAAAATGGGACTGTAGACAAATGATGACTGAAAAATATTCCTTTTTTTGTGGAAAAAAAACTAGAAAATACTGTACTAATTTCCTTTTATATTTCATTGCCAAAATAATCCCTTGATAAACTATTCAAAACAATGCAATTTAACTAAAAATAAATCTTGAATGAAATAAATAAAGGAATAATACAAATGAAGAAGAAGCCTATTAATTTAAATTCTGATTCTATAGTAAACAATGCAAAACTACATAATAGTTATTTTTCTTTTTAAAAGTGCAACTGAAAATATAGTTTGTGCCTTAACAATTGGACTTTAAAAAAAAAAAAACAGTCTGCACTGTATTTACGTCAGATATTTGTTTGGACCAGCAGAGGGCGCTGGTAACCCAGTGGTCAGTTGGAATGCAGATATTATTGCAGTGAAGAAGAGATCCTATGCGCTAGCAGACAGAGCTAATAGAAAAACGTGACTTTAACAGATATTCACGTAATAATACAGATATTCTTTCAATGCTCAACGGGTAAAGAATCATTTATGAACATGTGTAAGAGTAGAAGGCGGCCAGAAAGAAAGTAGTAGCAGATTCCACCCGCCGCCTACACTTCTGGATGAGGATAAATATATAGCGATCTCTGCTGTTTAAAAAAGTACTGTGATTCAATTTTCAGCGCATCGATATGAACCGTGATACCTATGAATCGATTTTTAACTGCCTTACAATTAATCATTACACCCCTATTTTTCAGTATATTTTTCTCCTATTTTGTGTGTTTTTGTTGTCGTTTTGTGAGTTGCTGGTAATATTTTGTATTTTCTAAATAATTTTTAACTAAAAATAAACATTATAAAAAATATATATATTTTAATGCTTTCTTTTGTTAATTTCCCCCTCTCTCTCAAATACCCATAGGGGTACACGTACCCCCATTTGAGAAACTCTGGTGCAGAGGATGAGCTGTTTTTCTTGCTAACGATGATGCAAACACAGCTCGTCCTGTGATTAACTGTCAAACGCAGCCATTCTATCCACGGCTGATGTAACCTGATAATAAGATGTGAAAACCAAGCCATAAAATCAATGGAGGGAGGCTGTGTTTAGTCCTGAGGCTGAAGCCCTCATCATCATCATCATCATCATCATCATCATCATCATCATCATCATCATCACTATCTCTGTGTATTCATCACACGCCGCTGTGAGCGAGCACAACAAGCGCATCATCAAACCTCAGAGAAAAAGTTAAACGGGCTTTTCCTGCTACGACACATTTCTCAAAGCTGGTGTCTTTGCTGAGTCAGCGTTTGGGAAAGAAAGAGGATACGCTGGGATGGTTCGAGAGGGCAAAACCACCTCCTCCTCCACGTTTTTAGGAGGTTTACTGTCAATAACTTTAGATATGAGCAGTGCATCTACATACAAACACATCCTACCCCCAACCTCAGCAGATCCAACAAGGCCAAGCTCCTCCCACTACGACCTACAGTTAAAGACATACGTCCAAAATTAATTTTGGTAAAAAACTAACATACACAAAATGACTCCAAAAAAACACAGAAAAGGAGAACAATGCAAAATTGACCAAAATTATTGAAAAATATACAAAATAAGAACAAAAATACACAAAATGATTTCAAAGATGCGCATAAACACGCAAATTAGCTCCAAAACGACAATAAAAACATGCAAAACAATTAAAAAACAAAAAATGACAAAAAAAACCACAGAAGAGGAGAACAACAATGCAAAATTTACAAAAATTATTGAAAAATTTTTACAAAAATTATTGAAAAATTTTTACAAAAATTATTGAAAAATTTTTACAAAAATTATTGAAAAATTTTTACAAAAATTATTGAAAAATTTTTACAAAAATTATTGAAAAATTTTTACAAAAATTATTGAAAAATATACAAAATGAGAACAAAAATACACAAAATGATTTCAAAGATGTGCATAAATAAGGCCCAAAACAACAACAAAAAACATGCAAAAACAACTACAATACTCAAAATGACAACAATGCACAAAAAATAAATAAAATACAAAATTACGCATTGAAATGTCAACCAAAACACGCAAAATACACAAAAATTATAGAAAAATACACAAAATTACTCAAAAGATGCACATTAACTTGAATAAACATACGATCAAAAACCATAACAAGGTTGAACAGTTAAAGAACATTCTGTCTCTCTTTAGTTTTAGTTTCTTTTAAATACGTTTGACAGACAAAAAAAGTGTATCCAACTCTATCAAAGCAGGAGGTTTTTCATCAAACCCAGCTCAGGGTTAAGTCCAGGTTTAACCTGAGAGTCCGGCTCCGTTAAGCAGGGTTCTAACTGGAACAGCGGTTTCATCAACGAGAAAACACCTTGGTTACCATAGTAACACAATCCGTGGCAGAAGGCTTGGCTTAAGAAAAGACTTCTGTTAAATATGATTTTAAATCAAAACAAATGATGAATCATTGTCTTATTACATGTGTAATATGTACCGTATTTTTATAGAGATATCACAGTATCCATGTGTTTAAACCATCAGTAATAATATATAAGGATACGTGCGTATCCATCGTTTACCACACGGTATAAATGTGTCCATTCATTGATCAGAGATTAATAATGAGGATATACAGAGAGGGAGGGGCTTCAGGGACAGTCACAGGGCAGAGCACTAAGGCTCCCAATGACAAAGATACACTATAGTTTTAAGGGATGTGTGCGCAGTGCACGCACCTCCCGTGCACAACTCACATGCACCTGCAGCATCTACAGTGTTGGATGTGACATCCAACAGCATCCAACGCTGCTGCCCCCGCTGTTCATTGAGTGCTGAGTTCAACAAACTATTCATCAAATGCTCACAAAGCACATAAATTACATATTATATAATTGTGAGTTACATCATCTCTTTTATTTAATGCTGACAGGTGTGAAAAACTCATTTTGATGAAATGTTAAAAGCCAGCGTGGTCACGGACGGCTTAGCTGAACCAGGTTTAAACCATAAGCCTGGCTCTGCTGAGAACACTTTGATGAAATACCTCCTGAATATGTAAAAATATCAACTTTTAACAAAAAGGTTTCACTAAATCTTTGGAGAAAATAAACTCTTACATTTTAAATATGTTTGGGTTTTATTGTGTTTGTGTGACTTTTGTGTTTGTTTAATGTGTTTTTGTGTAATTGTATGTTTTATGTTGTTTGTGGTTTTGTGTTGTGTTTGTGTGTGTTTTATTGTGTTAGTGTGTGTTTGATTTTGTATCATTTATATGTGTGTAGCGTAGATGTCACTGTGTGTGTTTCCTTGTGTCTTCCACAGTAATTAAGAGAATCTGATCTTGTTAGAGTCTGTGACCTTTGACCTGTAGCAGACCAAAGTCTATGTGTGAACAGTGTTAGATTGTGTAAGAGCGTTACACTGCAGTGTGTGTATGAGTGTGTGTGTGTGTGTGTGTGTGTGTGCGTGTGTGTGTGTGTGTGTGTGTGTGATTGACATGTGGAGGAGGAAAAAAGGACAAAAGCTGCTCACATCTCACAAACTGAGGAGACAGGATCGGCCTGAACGAGACATGATCGAGTCCCAGATACACACACACACACACGCACACACACACACACACACACACACACACACACACACACACACGCACACACGCACACACAAACAATGTAACACTGTTCACACACAGGCTTTGGTCTACTGCTGCCTCAGCATGAGGTCAAAGGTCAGTGTCTAATGGTATCTACACTGCTGCTTTCCCACCAAAGGACGTACTTCTGTCCTCAGTTACATCTGCCTTTAGAGATACACAAAATAACAACATTAATACACAAAAATGACAAAAGAATAGACAAAACAGCAAAAGACCACAAAATGACAATAAAACGCACGAAATGACTCTGAAAAAGACATATAACAACAAATACATGTACACGTAATTAATCCAACATACAAGACGTCTGCTTAAAAAAAACAAAAAACATAAAAACATAAAAAAATGACACAAAATGATGGCAAAATGAGCCCGAAAACACACAAAAATAAATAAAACATCAACAAAAATACACAAAACGACCGCAAAAATACAGAAAAGGACAGAAAAATATACAAAATGAAAACAAAAATACACAACGTGAAAATAATAGTCAAAACAACAACAAAAGACACCGCAAAGAGCCAATAAAATACACAACATGACTCTAAAAGACAGAAACATACAAAAATGACTCGAAAAAGACACGAAATGTAACAAAATTCCAAAGAAACTAACAAAAGATTCACAAAAATACACAAAATGACCAAACTGTTGTTTTCTGATTAGTCATTATTCTGTTAATCATGTGACTCTTAAATCAAACACACACTTTTTGTGGCCCCGCTGTAATAAAAACTAACATTCCTCCTGTTTTCTAATAGAACCAATCAAACGATGATTGATCTCCTCTGATTGGCTCCAGGTGAACTGGACTAAAATGGAGTCAGTGGGACGGCGTTTAGGCTTCAGAGGAAAAAGCTCAGAGGTAATCAGGGCTGAGGAGCGTGGTCGGTGTGACGCAACAGCAGACATTATATTACAGGTATTGATATTAGGCTGGAGGATGATGTAAAGAGAGAAATCCACAGCATCGCTAACGGCAGCTTTAAAATCCAAGAGTCGCTCATCAAACACGGAACGTATCATCACTTCTGATATTGTCCTTATTTTATTTCATCCGTCTGATTAAAAGGATTTGTTTTAGATAAGTGAACCTGATAAAAAAAGCCACGCCCCTTTATTCTTTGACTCTGACCAGCCAGCAGCGCTACCTGCTAACTAAGCTAAACAAACACGTGAGACTGGTGGCTACACCCTAAGCTAACTAAACATGTGATACTAAATGTTTAATGTTAAATATTAAATATTAAATTTAAATATTAAATTTAAATATTAAATTTAAATATTAAATTTAAATATTAAATTTTAAATCTAAATCTAAATGTAAATGTTAAATGTAAATTTTAAATCTAAATCTAAATGTTAAATGTAAATGTTCAATCTAAATGTTAAATGTTAAATCTAAATGTTAAATCTAAATCTAAATGTTAAATGTAAATGTTAAATCTAAATGTTAAAAGTTAAATCTAAATGTTAAATCTAAATCTAAATGTTAAATCTATATCTGAATGTGATATCTAAATCTAAATGTTAAATGTAAATGTTAAATCTAAATGTTAAATGTAAATGTTAAAAGTTAAATCTAAATGTTAAATCTAAATCTAAATGTTAAATCTATATCTGAATGTGATATCTAAATCTAAATGTTAAATGCTAAATCTAAATGTCAAATCTAAATCTAAATGTCAAATATAATTCTAAATGTTAAATTTAAATGTTAAATCTAAATATCAAATGTGAAATATAAATGTTAAATCTAAATGTTAAATGTTAAATCTAAATGTTACGGGGGAAACTAAATATTTAGCTATTATGCAAATTCACCGGAAGTACCAAAATAAAAGCTCATTGACGCAGTAATCTGAACCCCTTTGTCAAGTCTAAGTATAAATGTGAGTTTGGTCTTTATTCTGTTTGATGTTAATTCTACAAATATAACCTTATAAATAATTAATAATGGATATTTAACTTTTACTAAACAGGAAGTCCCTTGAGGTAAATCTCTTTCTTTTTTAAATATTTTACAGATAATTTAGTAACAAACACATGGAAGTAATTTGAGTGTTTTTTTGGCTGATATTTTTCTGTCTCCAGCACAGTTTTCTTTCTGACGATGAGTCTGATGTTATTGTGTAGTTTCTATATTTAATGTGATGAAGTTCCTCCCACTCAGTGTGAGCAGACGACACTCACAGCTCATTATTCTGTGAACACAGAGACAGGATCCGTTAGATATCATCACTAACAGGCTTTGTCAACTTTATACTCCAAACTTCTGTTTGTAAATAATAACAAGCATCCCCCTTTAACTAAATCATAATGAGATTATACAGGCAGTTTTTATTCTCCATGGAAACGTAAGCCTCAGTCAGTGGGAGGAGGGTCACAAACATCAGCACGTTTGGATCATTACTGAGACTCACAAACCTTTAGGATCTACAGCATGTGGGTAAGGTTTGGACATCTTGAGCCCTTGTATCATTGGGTGTTACGTGTTGACTGGTGATCGAGTTGTCTTGTGACTGACACTCAAAAACACACAAAACTTCAACAAAAACGCACAAAACGACAACTATATGTACACATAATTGCTCCAACACAGAAGACGTCTATAAGAAAGGAGACAAAATGACAAAGAAAGAAACAAAACATCAACAAAAATACACAAAATGAATACAAAAATACACAAAACGACAACAAAAACACACAAAAAGACAGAAAAACATAAAAAAGGAGAACGAAAAAGCACAAAAGGACAATAATATACACAACATGACTCTAAAAACATACAAAAGACAAAAATGACCTCCAAAAAACACAAAATGTAACAAAATGACAAAGAAATAAACAAAACATCAACAAAATCACACAAAATGACTCCATAATCCAACCAAATCTTTTGTTGTTTCCTGTTTCAGAAATGCGGCTCTTTGTCGAATTTTGTACGGGCCCTAAAGTAAATACACAAAAAGACCCTAAAAACTTACAAAAAATACACAAAACAACCACAAAAACACAGAAAAATATACAAAAGGACAACAAAAAAAAACACACAAAAAAACAATAAAATACACAAAATGACTTTAAAAGCATACAAAGACAGAAACATTAACAATGTATTTAGAATGTACTGTATGTAATATCAATTCATCAGCCTGTGTCTCATGTGTAAATGTGTTAAATCTCCACAGAAACAATGAAGACGAGCCCTTCACGTTTCCTCCTCCATCTGCGGCCCCTTTAAGACGCTCGGTGCAGACGCACGATCCGTCTGCTCGTGACTGAAACTATCAAAGGTCGTAACGGAGAGGATCGTTTGTTTGAGCCGAGGCAGAAAGTCATTAACACTAAACACAGAAAGCTCATTAACACTCGTGAGAGTGAATGAAAGCATCTCACACACATTAAACAACATCAGGTTTAGAACAAGAGCAGAGTCACATTAGATCATAGACATACACGGGCAAGAGGCGGCCCTCGGTCAAATTCTGTGTGGAACGCAAGGGAAACGCACAAAATGACAAAAAAAAACCCCACACAGGGTCAGGATGCATCAATAAACACACAAAATGACTCAAAAACACACAAAATGTATCAAAAAACACAAAAAATTATAAAAAACCCCACAAAATGTTTAAAAGAAAAAAAACACACACAAAAAGACTTTAAAAACACACAAAATCACTCAAAAAAAATCACAAAATTATTTAAAAACACACAAAATGACTTCAAAAACAGAGAAAATGCCTCCAAAGACACAAAATCACTCAAAAAAAAAAACAAAAAAAACAGACTAAAAGTACACAACTACTAAGAGGCAAAAAACAACAACAAAAAGATGCAAATCTGTAAATACACACAAATGAACAAAAAGACAAAAATAAAGATGACAACAAAATGAAACAAAACAAAATGGCAACAACTCACCCAAAAAGACAGAAGAACATTAAACAAAACACAACCACAACGAAAATCCTCAAAATTACAGGAAAATATTCACATTAAACAGCAAAAATACACAGTCACACCAAAAACATAAGCAAAACAACACATGTACACAAAACAAAAAACACATGAACAAAATAAGACCAAAAATGTATGACAACTAAAAGAAAAAAAAAATGATAAAAACCACACAAATGAACAGAGACACAAAACATCAGAAGTACACAAAAGACACAGAAAACGCACAAAATCAGAGCAAAAATATACGACAACTAAGTAGGTCTGAGACACACACTGTGATGCTGCAGCTGTAGATGTTTTAAACCTGCTGGTGATCGTGTTAAGTTGTGACTGATGCTGCATTCGATTGCACTCGCAACCCGGATAAATCCAACACAACGAATCAGAAAAGTGCAATAAAATGGCCCTTGAGCTTGGGACCCGACTCTGTCATAAGAATGACCCCGTGCACGCTATGCCACGTGCACGCCCCCTCCTCTCGTGCACGCTATGCCACGTACACGCCCCCTGCCCTTGTGCACGCTCAGCCTAGTGCACGCTCCCCTTGGGGACACCCAGCTAGCTTTAGCACCATATGGCCCAAAGCCATTAGCTGCACTTTAAACTGTGAGTGATTAGTTTGTAACCACAGCTCAGCCAAAACCTTAAGCTCCTCCCACTTCACGGCCATCAAAAGAAGGAACATCACAGAAAGGTTTGATGAGTTGTGAGCAACGATCAACAAGAACTACCTTTAGTTTTAGTCAAAAGACTAAAAGTAAATCCTCCAAGAAAAGATCAAGTTCAATGTAATCACCTAGAAATAAAATAAAATAGAAAAGATGTGTGTGTGTGTGTGTGTGTGTGTGTCTCTTATTTCTTCCCTCAGGGGAGGAAAGTGAAAGTGTGTCTGCAATCTATCCTCAATTGGTTCACATCTGTTGACTTAAAAAACTACCGTAAATCTGATAGTGTGTGTGTGCGTGCATGTGTGTGTGTCTAAGTGTGTGAGTGTGTGTGTGTGTGTGTAAGTGTGTGTGTGTGTGTGTATTGATGAGCGGATTAATGCCAGTGAGGTTTGAAATTCCCAAGAGAAGAGGGAAGACCACTTAGTCTCTCCTCAGAGGGCCGCAGTGTGTGTGTGTGTGTGTGTGTGTGTGTGTGTGTGTGTGTGTGTGTGTGTGTGTGTGTGTCGACGTCTGTCAGCTCTCAGCTCAGATTTCATCTAAAAACGCTCAGTGGTGTAAAGATGTAGAAACATTAAAAACTTCATTTTCATTACAGAAATACATTTCTGATATGTAGTCACCTTAAAGATGTAAATCCTTGTTTTAATCAGAAATTAAAAAAATAAAAATAAAAAAAATAAGTTCAAAGTGACCAAAAAATGGGGGAAAAGGTGGTGAAATGGGATTTGAAAAACCACAGAAATGGATTAAAAGTTGCAAATTAGAGTGGGCAAAAACAGACAGGATTCAATATTAGAACAATAATAATAATGGCCTGGATTTAAATTGCACTTTTTTCAAAGAGACTCAAAGCACGTACAAAAACCATTCACTCACACCAGCCACACTGGTGGTAAACTACAATGTAGCTACAGTTGCCCTGGGGCCGACTGACAGATGAGTGGCTGCCATTTCACGTCTACTGCCCTTCTGACCAACATTTATGCACAATTCATACTCATTCATATGAGGCAATGTGGGTAAAGTGCCTTGCCCTAGGACACAACAAAAATGACATGGATAGAGCGGGATTCGAGCCCCCAACCTTTCAATCATTGGACAACCAACTCTACCACTGAGCCGTTAGTTTAAGCTGGCAAATAATGGTCATGACAAATGGTGAATGTGGTTAAATTGGCAAAAGAATATCATTAAATATGGTGAAAAAAGGTTAAACGTGACAATAATGAGTCAACATATGCGAGAAATGTAGCAAAAATGTGTTATAAGGAGCAAAAATATGGCAAGAAAAAGTGATGGAAATAGGTTAAAATATAGTGAGTTTGGTTTAGAAAAAAGGCAAAAATGGGCTCAAATTGTTCAAAAAGTATTCACAGTTTCTTGAAAGCATCTAGCGACCCCCTCCCAGTATCTCACAACCACAAATGGGGTCCTGACCCCAAGGTTGAGACCCCCATACTTAATAGTCAATAAAAGGTTTGTTTTCCTGTATTGATTTGGTGGCAAATTAAGGTTTTACGCTGTATCCTCAATCTGGCAACACGGACGCCCATTTGTGTCATTTCTGTGTATCATAGATAAAACTAATCTTTGTATTAGTTAAAATAAAATCAAGTATGTTCAGACTGGTAACTACAGCAGTGTTGCCAGATACAGTGCACGTTTTTACATCAAAAAATCTGCAAAAACTCTACTTTTCACATTTTTACTTCATAACTGACTTTTAACTTGTACTTTGTTTTTTTGTGTGATTTATTGATGAGTTTTCTTTGTTTTTTTCCATCACAGATGTGAATTAGCATTGTTGCCATAACTCAACATATCTATGTCTTCTGATTCATGTGCTCAGTTTCAATCAAATGAACAAAGGAATAAAATAAACTTGATATAAAGGTTCTTTTCCAGACATTGTGGCACAAATGACTGAGAATGCCCAATCTGACAACAGATTTGGTGTAACTTCTGCACCTCATGCATCAAGCTTCCAAAGTTTGTAAAAGCTGCAAAAACAGTTCCCAACTGATGAACTGGGTTGCCAGATTGGGTTCGTTTGAACATAAATGTGTCGTCTTGCAGCGGTGGCCTGGAATAACCGGTGTCCAGTTTATCTAGTGACCTGATTCTTTGGCAGTGCGTGTGAGTTCCTTGAAGATGAATTATTTAAATAATTGGCTCCCGTGAGTCAAACTGTCATAAATCACTGCAGACTTGAGACTAACAAACACGTCTTTAATCATTTTGTTTCTTTCAAAATAAAACGCTCACCCGAGGAAAAACCTGCTCGACAGGTTTCACGTCCAATTACGGATCGGAAGCAGAGATTACAGATGAAAGTACATCAAAAGTTCCCGTGGAAGACGTTTAGTGAGGTTTCAGTTGACGAGTCGATGGACTGACAGACAAACGTTCTCTATCATCAAAGAGAAGTTTTATTCCTGAACACGTCTGTGATGATTTACGCCCCCGAGTCCATGAACTAATTGGTGTTGACCTGCTTTGGTGAGAGGAAGACGTGAAGGAAACGCTTTCATCCACAACACCGGCGCTTTGGATTCCTTCAAATGACACGTGTTTCCTCCTCAAACTAGTTTTAAACCTTCCCTGAAAATACCACGAAAACTGATCCACAGCCATACATACTATACAAGCAGGGGGCGGAGTCAAAGATTTATACACAATAAGGTGATGTTTGAATTTAATTTAAACTGAAAACAAAACATGCCTGTACTTTATTTCACTGATAATGTGTTTATTGGTGGAATTCATTTGAAAATGATATATAATATGGCCCAAAAAAAAATAAACTTCCTGAATAACAGTGGATATTATTCAGATCAATAAATACATGTTGTTATCACAGATTCATATTCCTTCAAACCAGGGCTTCTCAACCTTTGGGTCAGAACACCCACTTAGGGTCATGAGACACTGGGACAGGGTCGCCAGATTCTTTCAAGAAACAGTTTGAGCCAATTTTTGCTTATTTTTACTCTTTTTCTGCAACTACACCAAACTTTCATTATTTTAATCTTTTTTTTAAATTTAATTATTGTTACACTGTTGTGCTTTTTCATTGTCCTATTGTATATTTTATTTTGTGGTTTTTGTAGTCATCTTTGTTCTTTTCTGTATTTTTGTCATTCTATTTTGTATTTTTCTGTCATTTTGTGTTTTTTTAGTCATTTTTGTTGTTCTTTTGAGAGTTTTTTAGAGTCATTTTGCATGTTGTTGGACACATTTTTATGTATTTTTTTTTTGTTCTTTTGTGTATTTTTTTTAAATTTTTGTGCTTTTTTGCTGACTTTTACCCTTTTTCTGTGATGACAACAAACTTGCCATATTTTAATCTATTTTCATCAATGCATTTTTGCTACATTACTTTCCACTTTTTCAAGACATTATCAGCACTTATAAATGCTTTCCACCACTTTTCCACCTAATGTCACATATGTTGACCAATTATTGCCACTTTTTAACCTCTTTTCACCATATTTCATGATTTTTTTTTTGCCAATTTAACCACATTCACCATTTGTCATGCCCATTATTTAGCAGTTTAAATGTTTGGTTTTTTTCCATTATTGAGACTTTGAAACCTTTTTACTACTTTTTTCGGTCCATTTTTGCAACATTTAAAACATCAATTCACCATCTTTTCTACCATTTTTGGTCACTTTTAACCCATTTTATTTGTGATTAAAACAAGGATTTACATCTTTTAGATGACTATAAACTATGACCCAAATAATAATAAACTTTCTGGATAACAGTGGATATTATTCAGATGAATAAATAAATGTGGTTATCACAGATTCATAAACAATGGACCATCATTTTGCTGACTTCATGGATGGTTTGTGCGAAATTGAAACTTTTGATGTAAAAAACCATAAAGTGGATGTAACTGGTTAAAGATGATTGGATCACTTCAGGCTGATTTCTGTACGTGGGACTGAGCGAACAGTAAAAAATGTGTCTGTGAGAGAAAAAATAACTACAAACTAAAAGGTTTGCATTTCAAACCTGAGGAAAATCAAGAGCTCCTGAATTCAGCGATGGAGCATCAAAGATCACTGCCTTTCCTTTTCCTCTGTAATTGACTGCTGAATGTCATCCTCCATGTGTGTGTGTGTGTGTGTGTGTGCCTCTGATAGTGCACGATGAAATCAAACAGCTGTTTGATGTGTGTGGGCCTGGTGGGCTGTGGGAACATCTCATGTGAACACTGCTTCATTATTTCATTACAAGCCTTTGAACTGTGTGCGTGTGTGTGTGTGTGTGTGTGTGTGTGTGTGTGTGTGTGTGTGTGTGTGTGTGTGTGTGTGTGTGTGTGTGTGTGTGTGTGTGTGTGTGTGTGTGTGTGTGTGTGTGTGTGTGTGTGTGTGTGTGTGTGAAGGAACGTCTGGAGCTGAAACATTTGTTTGGTTGTACAACAAAAAGCCTGAAGAAGAAGAATTCGTTTTTACAAAGTGCAGCTGATTAGAGTTTCTATCCCATCTGGGTTGCCAGATACAAAAAAAAAAAGTTTAAAGTAAAAGCGTTGCTTCTTGAGCCATTATTTCATGATAAAGCCTGAGTGATTAACCGGTCGGCTTTAATATGTAAGTGATGTATGAACGTTTTTGCCACATGCGCCCCTCGGTCTAATTTTGTGCAGCCCCCAAAAGCAACAGCACAAAATGACAAAAAAAACACACACACAAAATAAGAAAATGACCAAAAAAATTCACAGAACGACTCTACAAAAATTAAAACTGTGGCAAATTCACTCCAACATTTCACAAAACAACAACAAAGACACACAAAATGCCTCCAAAAGTGCAAAAACCACACAAAACAAGATCAAAACGACACAAAATGACTCTAAAAATGCACAAAACAGCAACAAAAACACACAATATAATAATATAATGCCAAAAACACACAAAATGGCAACAAAACACCAAAATGACTACAAAAATGCACAGAACGGCAACAAAAACATACAACATACTGTAACACCAAAAACGGCAACAAACACAAACAAAATCATCTCAATGTCATCACACGTCATCTGACTGTATCAGAAATGAAGCAAAGAGATTATATTTCATTGGCCCTCCATCCTCCCTCCCTACAGGAGAGGCGGGTGAAGCGCCCACAAGAGGCTGCACGCGCACGCCCCTCCAGCGGCTGGCAATCCTTTCCTTTTCTGCGTCCAATCCACACCCCCCTTAAATTTTCTGAATCTGAATCTGAAAAAATTAGGACAAAAATGCACAAAACATCAACAAAAACACACAAAAACAAACACATATTACATAATGCCTAAGATACACAAAATGACTGCAAAAACTTGTGACTCACAGAACAACCTCTAAGACACACAAAACAATATATATTTACTAAAATAACTGAACAATATACAAAACAACAAAAAAACATTATTCTTATTAATGTTTTGATTGGTTATCTATCCATTTATAAAGTAAAGAACCTCTGTGTGTGTGTGTGTGTGTGTGTGTGTGTGTGTGTGTGTGTGTGTGTGTGTGTGTGTGTGTGTGTGTGTGTGTGTGTGTGTGTCTGCAAATCAGGCTCAGATTAACCTGAGACTTTCAACATGGCTGCTGCTTGGTTCAAAGGTGTGCAACGTCAGATTTATTTGGACTGAATTGATACCGTTCATAAATTCATTCATTAAGATGTCATAAATGCAGCTTTGCAGACCAGCTCAATGTTGGCAGGTAGTCATTGTAACTCAGGATAGGTTAGAACAGCTCAATGTTGACAGGTAGTCAGGTAACTCAGGATAAGTTGAGAGCTGCGTAGAATCTACAGGAGTGACTGCGTAGAAAGGGCTTTTAAAAATGAATAAAGTGGATCTAATATTATAAAAAACAACCCGTAAATATTGACCAGCAGGTTTGTAACTATGGCGACTAATAATAATAATAATAATAAATTGTGTGTGTGTGTGTGTGTGTGTGTGTGTGTGTGTGTGTGTGTGTGTGTGTGCGTGTGTGATTCAGAATTAAATTTGTATTAGGAATTGAGTGTTTACAAGGTCAATTTAAAGAGAATTTAACTTTTATTCTGAATTAAAAAGGAATTAAAGCTCCAATGTAAATCATCCATGAAAAAGTTACTTAACTGCCACTTTTCTATAGCAACACATACTTCCTACAAACACTGCACTAAAAGAAAAGCTGAGTTCCTGCTTACATTCATTAAACCAAGCTGAGACCGGCAGAAAACACTGAAATCTACCCAATCTGGCAACGCAGGCACCCAGTGGTGTCATTCCTGTCCATCATCCGTCAGACTGAGCTGCAGATATTAGCTTGATATGATGAGAATGTGTGGATCCCAGTGAGTTCCACTGGTTCCCATATTATGGGATGTTTGTCCATCATGTGGGTGGATGGAGCTCAGGGGGAATGATGGAGAGAATTATCTCAGTGATGGAGGAGGACGAGCTTCAACAGTAACAGGAGGAAGAATTTTTATTATCAATATTGATTTTTAGTGAAGTTTTTTTTGGAAGTAATTTTCTGCATTTTTTGTAATATTGTATTTTTCGATATATATTTATTGTTATTTTAAAAAATGTTCTTTCACTTTGTGTATTATTCTTTTATATTTTGTTTTTGAAGTGGTTTTGTTTGTTTTTAGAATAGAATAGAATAGAATAGACCTTTATTGATCACCCCAGAGTTGCAACAATAGAATAGCACACAGTAAGAACTAAATAAATGCCTTGAGAGCAATTGTGTCCATTTCTGTTGTAATATCGTGTGTTTGGATAAACCTTTGTGTATTTTTTGATGTTTTAAATGTTTTTATTTCAATTTCTGAATTTCTGTAGGTTTTTTGTGTTATTCTGTCATTTTGTTTATTTTTTATGTGTTCTAGTTTGTTTTTGCAAGTAATTTTGTGGCTTTTTGTTGTAATATTGTGTTTTTGGATACATTTTTGTGTATTCTTTAATGTCATTTTTTTTTAAATCATTTTGTGTGTTTTTGTTGTCATTTTGCATATTATTCTGTCATTTTGTGCATTTGAAAAGTAATCTTGTTTGTTTTTGTGAGTATTTTTGTTCATATGGTGTTTTTGGATAAACTTTTGCGTATGTTTTTTATGTCATTTTAAGTATTTTTATTCCAATTTCAAAATTTTTGTAGTTGTTTTGAGTATTATTCTGTCATTGTGTGTTTTTGAAGTGGTCTTCTTTGCTCTTGTGAGTAGCTTTTTGCATTTTTGTTGTCATTTTAAAAAAAAAAATTCATTTTGTGTATTTCTGTTGTCGTCTCGCATATTATGCTGTCATTTTGGGTAGTCTTGTTTGTTTTTTGTTCATATTGTGTTTTTGGATACATTTTTGTGCATTTTTTTTCAGTTGTTTTAAATATTTTTCTTTAATTTTGTGTATTTTTGTTGTTGTTTGGTGTATTATTTCATTTTGACCACTATAATAATAAATATAACATAATAAAATGTATGAACTATGTAATTTTATACATATAGAAATAATATATATATAATTCTATATTTTAAATTGTAAATTATATAAAAATAAAATGTGAAAAAGGAAAGAAAAGTAAAAGCAAGGCAACAAAAAGCTCAGCCCTGAGGAGGTTCAGTGGTAACAATGTGTTTTAAAGTGTGTGAGAATCTTCAAACGGTCTTTAGTGAACGTGAACAACAGACGGAGAAGGAGAAAGAAAGGGTTGAGGGTGAGAGAGGAGGAGAAATATATAATAAATCATTGAACACGGCTGAGGTCAGAGCTACTGTCTCAACACGTGATGATGATGATGATGATGATGTAGGCGAGGAAGAAAGTTTCAAAGGCCTGAGAGAAGATGGACAGAGAGGACGAGGCCGAGGGCAAGGACGTCAAATAGAAAGAAGAAGAAGAAGAAGAAGAAGAAGAAGAAGAAGAAGAAGAAGAAGTAGAAGAAGAAGAAGAAGAAGAAGAAGAAGAAGAAGAAGAGCTCAGAGCAGAGAGAGTCCTGGAGTTACTGAGGAAGAGATCAATGATGAAGAGGAGGAGGGGGAGGAGGAAGATCTACTGACCATGAGATGAAGATGTAAAGGCAGTCTAGAAGTGATTGGATGCCAAACGTATGGACCTCACCCTCCTCTCACCATCACCCACTCACTGCATAACAAGAGTGACCTTTGACCCCTCCCACATTCACACACAGCAAATAAAAATAGATCAGTTTATAGCAGGAAATAGATCAGTTTATGGCAGGAAATAGATCAGTTTATAGCAGGAAATAGATCAGTTTATGACAGGAAATAGATCAGTTTATAACAGGAAATAGATCAGTTTATGGCAGGAAATAGATCAGTTTATAGCAGGAAATAGATCAGTTTTATAGCAGGAAATACGTAGATCAGTTTAAAACAGGAAATAGATCAGTTTATAGCAGGAAATAGATCAGTTTAAAACAGGAAATAGATCAGTTTATGACAGGAAATAGATCAGTTTATAACAGGAAATAGATCAGTTTACAACATGAAATAGATCAGTTAATAACAGGAAATTGATCAGTTTATGGCAGGAAATAGATTCGTTTAAAACAGGAAATAGATCAGTTTATAGCAGGAATTAGATTCCCAAATAACAGGAAACATAATCTAATAGGAACCTCTCGCTACATCTTTATCCAAAAACGAAATATTGGAATTGATCAGCTGATCACTCAGTACAATCGAACAATTTTTTTGACCATGAGAACGGGTAAAGGTGAGCCCGTCTGTCCTGGTGGAAGTTTTGCGGCGGGATACGCGTTGGACTCCTGGGATAAGTGGAGGGCCGTGTGTCTGTCCATTCTGTTCTGTGGAGGACGTGGAAAACATCTACATGATTGGAATTATGATAGCAGGTATGCTGTTGATTGGAGCTGGCAGCTATCTGACCTATAGCAAAGTCCGAATTACGTTGGCAGCTGTTTTGGGAAAGCTGCCAGTCATTTCTGATTGGGCAGGGCTCTCAACACTCAAACTCATGCGATAAACAAACTCAGAAGCAAGCAGAATGCTACTCTGGATCAACTGTGCGAGTTGGAATCTAACTTGGAGAAGTTGATTGCCCAGCACTTGGGTCAAGGCCACCATATGGGATTTACTGCTGAGAGATGAACTGTAGGCTATATTGAAAAAAAATGTGATGCTGGCTGAAAACGAATCCTTATCTACATTGGCTCCCCACAGTCAGCCGTTCAAGGTCGGTTATCTATTTCACCAGGATGTTGAATCGACTGATGCTCCGCCCCCTCCTCCTCCTCAATTCCCCACCACCACCATCACCACCTGGAACTTTGTTTCTGAGCTCTGATCTACCCAAGGTCGTTTCATGTCATCTACGCCTGGGCTGAACAGTACAGAATGAAGCGAACAGGATCATATTTCTTGGCCCCCATCCCCTTTCCCCTTGTGGGACGAATAAAGGAGATCTCATCTCGTCATTGGTCTCATCCAGGACGGTGACCAGTCTGCCTTCAGACAGGAGGTGGAAAAGCTGGCTCTCTGGTGAAGTCAGAACCATCTGGAGCTGAACCCGCTCAAGATTGTGGAAATGACAGTGGACTTCAGGAGAAGTCTCCCCTCACCATTCTGAACAGCACAGTGTCTACTGTGGACTCTTTCAGGTGCCTGGGATCCACAATCTCACAGGACCTGAAGTGGACCTCCCACATAGACACTATCAGAAAAAAGGTACAGCAGATGTACTTTCTGCATCAGCTGAGGAAGTTCAACCTGCCCCAGGAGCTGCTGATCATGTTCTACACCTCCATCATTCAGTCTGTTCTGTGCACCTCCATCACATCACTGTCTGGTTTGGATCTGCAACTAAACTAGACAGACACAGACTGCAACGGTTAATCAGGTCTGCAGAAAAGATCATTGGTGTCAAACTGCCCCCCATCAAAGACTTTACCTATCCAGAGTCAGGAAATGGGCAGGTAACATCAGACCCCTTACACCCGGACACAATCTGTTCAAACTCCTCCCCTCCGGCAGACGTTACAGATCACTGTATGCCAAAACAACCCATCATAAGAACAGTTTGTACCCCCAGGCTGTCACTCTGATGAATGCTAAACAGTCAGAGTCAGACCTGTTGCTATGTAATAACCAGTGACGTGCCGTGACCACTAGGGTTGGGTAGGCACGGCGTTGCAAATCAAGACCACAAATGACTTTCTTTTTTTTTCCCCCTTGTCTGCACATGCTGTCAAAGGTCAACACTACAGGAAGTGCAATCATTATGAGACAGCAATGACAATTTTCAAAATAGCCTCCTCTCCCAACAAGCAGCACAGCAGCGCATCCGTTGTTTGTGTTGGAAACACGGAAAAAATGACAACGACTCGGACGGCGGAGCTGTCTGTGGTGCTGAAACCACGTCTGCACCCCAAATTCACGTAACACCCAAAACCTTTAAAACAATAAGTTTATGCATGTATTCAAAATGTGCAGCACCTCTTCCTCTTACGTCATGCTATTTACGCTGTTATTTTTTCATAAACACCATATTTTACCAAATACACACACCATTCAGCTCACACAATGACCACCGCTGTAATCACGAGAGAGAGAGAGAGAGAGAGAGAGAGAGAGAGAGAGAGATTAAACTTTAGACTGACTTTATTTGAAGATGAAGTCCATGCGCTTGTCTTTCTGGACAAAGATGTTGATCACAGCAGTGTAAAAGTCCTCTGTCTTGGCCTTTAGCTTTATGAGTCTCTCTTTCTCAATGGATATGAGAGCCAGTGATGAAAGTCTTCCTTGCTCTGTTCTGTTGCGGCTGTAAGTTTTGATGCGTTTTAAAGCAGAAAATGACCTCTCCACCGATGCTGTGGTGGCTGGAATGGTCAACACCAACTTCAGCAGACTAGACCTTGTCGGTGATGCCACGGCCGCCAAACAGCAAACACCGGTTCCGTGAGGCGCATCCACAAAGCCATTCCTTCCGTCTGTACCATTCACTTTGGAAAGTCCACACACTTTTCTGACGTTTCTTTTGCTGAAGGTCTGGTAGCTCAGGTGTTGGTCTCCCATCTTTTAAAAGCTGTCGCTTTTCTTCAAAAGAAAGTTGTGAACATTTATTTATCCTCTCCATCGCTGTCATCCAACCTGTAGTGTAATCCCGCCCACTAGATGCGGCCACGTGACATCTGTTTTGTATTCACTATGCACTGTGCGTACGTATTGGATAACATAGCACGGTTACGTTCAAAGGCAGGGGTAGCAATTTGCCTTTTTGCGTAAATGATTTTTCATAGTGGGTCCGTGGGGAACTGACTGCGCATGCGCAAACATCCGTTCACGTGATATGGGGCTAAACTTAGCCGCTAAAGGCAGAGCAGCAGTGTGCCTTCGGGAGAGGTGTGTTGTCCTCCTCCTCGTAATACAGGAGTGTGCAGCATCTCTGCCGTTCCAGGAAATAGGCGCATCGCGATGTTTAGTCACTCATTTGGGTTATGAAAAGCACAAAAATGCTGACACTTTCAAACTTATCGGTACTGTAGGCTATCGGAAATTGAAAAGAAAAAATTTATGAATATGTCATTCATTAAATTCACCCTGGGTAGGCACTGCCTACCTTGCCTACCCTGACTGCACGTGCCTGGTAATAACCCTGGAAACTAAACTGTCACTGGGAATGTACATATACGTATATTATTTAATTTAAATGATCATCTACGTACACTCATGTTTACTTCATCATCCTTTTGCACTAATCACCACTGCACTATTATCTTATTTAGTCTTGTACATATTAGTCTTTAAATTACTTGTTTATATTTTTAGTTGATTGTTATATTACATTTTTTCCATTGTACAGAGAGATCACAGTCTACCGAAGTCAAATTCCTTGTGTGTTAAACATGTCTGGCCAATAAAGATGATTCTGATTCTGAAAAGGGTTCAAAGTGTCAAAATTGGTACAATTAGTTTAAACTGGCAAATAATGGGCATGACAAATCATGAATGTGTTAAATTGGGAAAAATAAGCATTTTATGTGTTTTTGGAGTCATTGTGTGTATTTTGGATGCTGTTTTGTGTGTTATTGTGTGTACAGTTTATGTTTATTTTGGTTGTTCTTTGTATTTTTGTGCATTTTTTGCTGTTGTTTTGTGTATTTTTGCAGTTTTTTTGTGTATTTTTATGGTTTTGTTTGTTTTTGCTGTGAAATATAAAAAGGTTAAAAGTGACAATAATGGGTCAACATATGTGATATTAGGTGGAAAAGTGGTGGAAAGAGTTTGTGCTGAAAGTGCTGAAAATGTCTTGCAAGTGGGAAAAATGTGCAGAAAAGGCAATCAAATTTGATGGAGAAGTGTCAGAAATGGGAGTAATCTAGCAAGAGTGCATTGAAAGGAGCAAAAATATGACAAGAGAAAGTGATGAAAATAGGATAAAATATAAGTGAGTTTTGTAGAGTTTCAGAAAAAGGGTAAAATAAGCAAAAATGGGCTCAAATTGTTTTGAAAATAGTCTTAGTTCTTGAAGACATCTGGCAACCCCCTCCCAGTGTCTCGTAACCCCAAAGGGTCCTGACCCCAAGGTTGAGAATCCCTGGTTATAGGAATCATTTAATTTAATTTCCTTCAGACTTCAGGAGTCATTTAATACTAAAATATGAAGTTATTCTTATACTTCTCGCCTTGTGTGTAAATGTGTCTCATGTGAAAAGTCAGCGGTGACTTTATCTCCAGAACTTTTTAACAGATGAATTTCCATCTTTCACAGACGACAGACTTGTTGTGCAGAGACGTGCACACACACACACACAAGACACACACACACATTATGAGTGGTAATTAATGTGTAGAGAGAGAATGGCGGCGTGGCGGTAATTCAAAGTATTCAGTGGAGCACGGCTCCAATCTGAGAGTTTCTGATGTAAGATGAGGAAAAGCTGTGGGAGGGATGACACCAGTCGTGCAATCATCCCTTCATCACGTTCACGTACGTCTGCCTCATCGGTGCTCTGCTGAGCTCACCTTACAACCTTTACAACCATTACAATCTACATTTTTTTCCTGCTCACCGTATAATCCACAGGATGAGCATCAGTCACAAGAAGATGATTGTGTGAGTGAGTCCGACGGAAAGGCTCTGATTAAAACTAATGCACCGATGATTGGAAGTCACACACCACAGTGGATTATATTGGGAGCTAAGGTGGTGTTGTTGTTATTGTTGTGGTTTTAAACATGAGAGCAGCTCACACATGGCTCCATGAATTACAAACAAAACCAAAAACCACTGAACCACATACAAAACCACATACATGGAAAAAAATACTCAAAAAACAACTAAAATACACATAAAACTTCAAAAAATACACACAACCACTTCAAATACATAGGAAAATACACAAAAAACAACTACAACACATTCAACTCCAAAAAATACTCAAAACCACATCAAATCCATGGGAAAATATACAAAAAACAGCTAAAACACATATACAACTCCAAAAAATACACAAACCAGATTAAAATACATGGGCAAATACACAAGAAAACAACTAAAAACATGTATACAACTAAAAAAAATACACAAAGTCACATCAAATACATGGGAAAATACACAAAAACAACTAAAACACGTATATAACTCAAAAAAATACACAAAACCACATCAAATCCATGGGAAAATACACCAAAAATAAAAAATAAAAATAATAATAATAATACATTTTATTAAAGCGCTTTTCAAAACACCCAAGGACACTGTACAGGGCAGTCATAAAATAAACACAAACAAAACAGCAGAATAAAACAGATAAAAACAAGTGCAGCAGAATAAAACAGAGTACAGTATTGGTGTGGTGAATGTGTGTCTAGATGGAGGAGGATTGTATGAAGAGGTGAGTTTTGAGTTTGGATTTGAAGAGTGGGAGGGAAGTCTATGGTACGGAGGTCAGGGGGAGAGAGTTCAGAGCTGGGGGCAGAGTAGCTGAATGCTCTGTGCCCCATGGTGATGAGTTTGGCCGGAGGTACAGAGAGCTGGAGAGTGGAGGAAGAGCGGAGTGTGCGGGCAGGGGTGGCGATGTGGAGGAGGTCAGATATGTACGGAGGGGCCAGGTTATGAAGTGCTTTGAAGGTGATGAGGAGTATTTTGAAGTTGATCCTTTGTTTTATGGGAAGCCAGTGAAGTTGTTGTAGGACGGGGGTGATGTGGTGAGTGGAGGGGGTCCGTGTGATGATTCGTGCTGCAGAGTTCTGGAGGAGCTGCAGTTTCTGGAGGGATTGTTGGGGAGGCCGAAGAGAAGTGAATTGCAATAATCAAGGCAGGAGGTGACGAGGCTGTGGACAAGGATGGCGGTGGTGTGGGGGGTGAGAGAGGGGCGGAGACGAGAAATGTTCCGTAGGTGGAAATAAGCGGACTGGGTGATGCTGTTTAATGTGTGAATGGAAGGAAAGTGTACTGTCGAGGATGACACCCAGACTCTTAACCTGAGGGGAATGAAGGAGAGAAGAGTTGTTAAAGGAAATATGGAAACTGTTGGATTTTGTGAGAGTGGATGAGGTGCCTACAAGAAGGACTTCTGTTTTGGAGCTATTGAGTTTAAGTAAGTTGGAAGAGAACCAAGAATTAATGTCTTGTAAACAGAGGGTAAGGGAGGAAGGAGGAAGAGAAGAAGATGGTTTGGTAGAAAGGTAGAGCTGGGTGTCATCCGCATAGCAGTGGAAATGGATGTTATGTTTACGGAGGATGTGACCGAGTGGAGAATGTAGATGATGAAGAGGAGGGGCCCAGGACAGAGCCCTGAGGCACGCCAGCAGGGACAAGGAAAGTGTTGGACTTGTGAGAGTTGAGTTGGATGAATTGTGCACAGCCAGAAAGATAGGAAGTGAACCAAGCAAGGGGGGTGTGAGTGATGCCGATTGAGGAGAGTCTGTCAAGGAGAATGGAGTGAGAAATTGTATCGAAAGCTGCGGTGAGGTCGAGGAGAATGAGAATGGAGAGTAAACCAGAGTCTGAAGCTATGAGGAGGTCGTTAGTCATTTTCAGGAGGGCTGTTTCAGTGCTGTGAAGGGGACGAAAACCAGATTGAAACTGCTTGTAAATATTGTTCGTGATGAGATGATTGTGGAGTTGGGGCGGCGACAGATTTTTCAAGTATTTTGGAGATGAAGGGGAGATTTGAAATGGGACGGAGGTTGTTGAAGTTGGTGGGATCCAGAGCAGGTTTTTTTAGGATGGGTGTGACTATGGCAGTTTTGAATGAGAGAGGGACAGTACCAGTGATGAGAGAAGAGTGAATGATATTGGTGATAAAGGGGGCAAGTGAAGGGAGGCAGGATTTCGCAATGACTGTAGGTAGGGGGTCAAGCTGACAGGTTGAGGGTTTAGATTTGACGATGAAATCGGAATTGGCTTGGATGATGGGGAGGATGAAGCCGGAGAATGTAGTTGCCAGGGATGAGTGGGGGGCTGAGGAGTCCATTCCAGAAATAGCAGCTCCGTGTGAGGTCAGTTGTTGGTGGATGTTGGATATCTTGGAGACAAAGAAGGACATGAGTGAGTTACAGAAGTCAGCAGATTGCATGTGGTGGGGAGAGAGTCGGCGGGTTTTGTAATATTGGTGAGGAGAGAGAAGAGAGTTTAGAGTTATATTGATTGGAGTGAATTAGACCGGAATAGTAGGCGGATTTAGCAGAGGAGAGATGATCTTTGTATTGTATGATGTGCTTATTGTACATTTGTTTATGTATGGAGAATCCAGTTTTGTTACATAGCCGTTCGAGTTGTCGTCCTTGAGATTTGAGCAGACGGAGAGCGGGGGTGAACCAGGGTTGCTGAGCGGGTGAAGGAAACAGGTCAGGTTTTGAGTGGAGCGTGAGTTTCCAGAAGGTTATGGAAGATTATGATTGTAGTGGAAAACCAGGTCGTCAGGTGGGCTAATTGGATTGATGATGGGGAAATTATTGATGTCTGAGGAAAAGGTTGTGTATGTTTATATTTTTGATTTTGCGGAAGGAAATGGTTCGGGGGAGAATGAGTTTGGAGAGAGAGGTTTATGTTGAATGTGATGAGCGAATGGTCAGAGTATGGGAGTGAATGGGGTTTACAGTCAGTGGGAGTGAGACCAGAGCAGCAGACTAGATCCAGGATGTGACCTTTACAGTGAGTAGGGAAGTGGATGTGTTGTTATAGACCAAAACTATTTAAACAGGATGAGAAGTCTTTGGAGAGAGCATTAATGTTATTGTCCATATGGATATTAAAGGTCACCAAGGAGGATTGTGTTTTGAGATATGGATGAAAATGTGTCAGTAGGTGAGAGAAATCATTTAAAAACTCCTTGTTTGGTTTTGGTGGGCGGTAGATGGTGGCAACAACTGTAGGAGAAGGTCCAGGCAGCAGTGAGGCGGAGTACTCAAAGGAAGAGAAGACAGGAGCAGCAGGCAGAGGCACGACCTTCCAACTCTCGTGTTGAAACATCGCGAGACCTCCGTCCCGTCGGCCGGAGTGCGGGGCTGGCAGATGTAAACAAAACCCCGGCGGAGCGGACTCGTTCAGAGAGGCGAAGTCATTTGGCTGTTGCCATGTTTCGGTCAAACACAGGAAGTCCAGCTTTCGGTCCAGAATAACATCGCGGATCAGATACCCTTTGGTGTTGAGTGAGCGGATGTTGAGGAGGCCAATGCTGACGGTGGTGGAGCTGGTCTTAGACGCCGCGGAGTTAGCCGACCTAGCCGGCTGTATGTGTTTTTGTTGATCTTTTTCTATCCTTTTGTGTATTTTTAAGTCATTGAGTGGTATTATATTGTTTTGTGAATTTTCTGGACTCATTGTGTGTGTTTTCTTATGTTTTTTTGTTGTTGTTCTGTTTTTTTTTTGGAGTCCTGTTGTATGGACTGAGATTTGTGCCACTAGAAACTGAATTTGAATAGTTGGGTTTGAATTTGAAAGTAACAACTGAAATTGAATTTACTGTTTACTGATGGCTGTTCATCATAGGAATGGGATCCACACAAGGTTCCTGCTGCTTAACAGAAGGTTTTCCTTGCCGCCATGATGAATTCATGTTGGGTGTGGTATACATATGTATGTGTATATACGTATATATGCATATGTGTGTATCCATAAAATGAAGAGTCCGTCCTTAAGACTGCTCTGCTGTAAAGTGTCTTGAGATACCATTGGTTATGATTTGGCGCTATACAAATAAAAGAAATAAAAAAAAAAATAAAAAAAAAAAAAAAAGGGAAGAAACGAGGTTGGATGTAAAATTATCTGTGTTCAAATTAGGGGACGGATCTAGATAAGCATAATGCTTTTTTCCGTCGCCCTTTCCGGCATGAAAAAGGACAAACAAAAAAAAAAAAAAAAAAAAAAAAAAAACAATGATGTGATTTTGCTCTGAATGTCAAATGAATTTCTGTGAATGCAACCATGTCGGAAATGAACTGAATAAATAAATAAATAAATAAAAAAATTGATTGTTTTGAAACTGAATCAGTAAAATTAAATTGCATTGAAACTGAATTAGTAACTTGAAATTGTATTTGTCCTGTTGAAAACAATTTATTAGCACATCTTAAAAATGTAATATATTTCTGCTTCTCAAATTCAGATTCACTGCACGCAATTGGCTAAGTCCACAATATGGCGTCCAATAACGTCCGGTCAAAGTGTGTGTTAGCTAAACCAGCGAGTGGTGGAAAAAAATGAGTATGTTCGGTGTCCAAAAGAGGAAATTGACCAATTAATGGGCATTACACTGTTGTGTACCTAGATGTACCTGTTCTTCAGGTACAAATCCTGTATTAGCTTCCCCTGCTGATAATGCAGCGCGTCAGCAATGGCTAGCCAAAATCCGGAGAGATAACTTCACTCAAAGATCGGTGGTGTGGGAATGTAGGCCACGGCAGGAAGAGCCCTGCGGCTGCAGATCCAACTGAGGACTCCGGAACACAATTATTGTGTTTCACCGGCAACTGGGTGATGGCCAACGAGTTTGCAAACTGAAAACGAGGACCTGTGGAGGCAATTTGAGCTGGCTCTGAGTCAAATAGAGGCAGCTGCAGCTTGCAGACGCGTTTTTGTCTGGATGCTTCACATTGCTACCGAAGCACCATTGGTTTCAGCCGGCGAGGAAACGGAACCGGAAGCGTTGAGAATCACACCATCGAATGCTGAAGTAAACTGTTGTTGGCCCGTTCAACAAGCCAATTCAAACTCACTTCACGGAGACACACTTCTGGTCCGCAAGGTTGAGCAATCAATCACTGATTCATGGAACTCTTGTTTACGTCTACATAAACTCCTTTATGGCCGTTGAGGGTGTGACCATATATACTGTATATAATAAAGGTATTTATTATCTATATCTATAGAGTCCTGAAAAAACTTCAGACTAGTAAATTTGCATTGATGTTATGTTTAGAGTTTGCTAATAGACGTCAGGGCTCATTTGATACAAACACGAGCTCCGAGGACTCTGCTCGTCATGAGAGCACGGCTGTACATAGTAAATTACGGCTTTTTAATCCTTTTAACTCCGTTTGCTGCTGTTCCCTGACATTAGACGGGTTCCTGCATTAAAGGATTTTCTTCAAAAACAACAGCTAACAGAGACAAAACATGAAGTAAAAAAATATGAACACATCTCCTTCCTGTTTGCAGCGTCGTAGCAACCTGAAGTTGTTTTTAATTTAAATTTTTTATAATTCCTCCTGAACATTTGTAAAACATGTATAACTTTAAGAGTGAAGCCCAAAGACAAACTGTATGATCGTAAAATGATGGAACAAAACTGTCAATAATATCTATGCAGACTATTTAAACTATAAATGAATAATTACGTATCTGGACATAAATATTCTTCACAGTATGTGTGTAATTAACATAATTTATCACACTGTAGTTGTTCACCATCATTAGCATCATTAGCTCACATACACACTGTGTAGCTCTGTGTGTAGCACAAATTGTAGCATGTTAAGCAGAAAGTTGGATCACATATAACTTCTCTGATTAATTACAGACGACATTTTCCCCGTTTTATCGTCTAGTTCACTTAAAAACGTGTGTTGAACTGAAACGACCCACATCGTTTCAGTTCCACACTGAAACAATGTGACCCACATGTATATAACATGTGGGTCTGGTCACTACGTGCTAAGCTAACACTAACATGTCACATTGGTCGCTATGGGCTACGCTAACACAGACATGGGGAACTGATAGCTATGTGCTAAGCTATTCACAAACATGTTGGTCTGGTCACTATGTGCTAAGCTAACACAAACATGTCAAACTGGTCGCTATGGACTAAGTTAACACAAACATGTGGGTCTGGTCACTACGTGCTAAGCTAACACAAACATGTGGGGTCTGGTCACTACGTGCTAAGCTAACACAAACATGTCAAACTGGTCGCTATGGACTAAGTTAACACAAACATGTGGGTCTGGTCACTACGTGCTAAGCTAACACAAACATGTGGGTCTGGTCACTACGTGCTAAGCTAACACAAACATGTCAAATTGGTCACTATGGGCTAAGCTAACAGACATGTGGAACTGATATCTACGTGCTAAGCTAACACAAACATGTCAAATGGTCGCTATGAGCTAAGCTAACAAAACATTTAGGATAAGTTCCCGTTTGTCCTAGACTCCTTGTTTGTCGTGTTACGGTTCAGCTGGTGATCATGTTACCTAGTGACTGATTATCATCTCATTTCATCTGAAGTGTTTGTTATTGTATCGTGATGAACAAAACCCAGATTAATATAATCTCTGAGAGACAGCATTAAAGTGTCACCATTTACAATAATGACCAGCTGAAGTGATACACCGCTGAGTGCCGTTCACCTCACGGTTCTGTCAAAGCTGACGCTAACTTCTCCTACATCGACTCCATGAGTTTTTTATGTTCAGAGGAGAGGACAAAGACGTGGTGAAGGACAATGGACACGAGCAGTGAGCGAGCGGCGCTGCTGTGAGGGAGAGCTTTTCACATCGATTAGCATCAAAGCTAGGACTCGGGCCTGAGGTTCCTGAGGGCCCCGAGGGGATCCGATTAAGACGGACGAGCCAAAGTGTAGCCGTTTTCTCCTCAGTTGACCAAGACAAACATAATCTGTCATCATGAGGGACAAACAGAAAGAGAAAGGAAGCTCTACAAACTGCTGACTCAGCATTTTACACCAGAAAAAACATGAGAAAAAAACACCACAAATACTGAATCAATAAAATCAAATCAAATTAAAAAAAATCTTAGATATTAATGTGTTTACACATTGTTACAATAATGCACATAAAAAAAGAATGAATAAAATAATAAAAACAAATAATTGATCAATTTTAAAGTGTTTGATGACACATCAAAATTTCTGGCGAGCCCAAAGACATCTTTTTTCTTCTAGAATTAGTTTTTCATCATGTAGTTATACTGTATTACAAAAAACAGAGTAGCCAGGATTAGTGACAAGTTGCAACAGCTCAGATTGTTTTTTTTTTACTGCATCATATTTTAACTACATTTATATCTAATAATAAAGTATAGAATATCGTCATTGAAGATTGTGTGTTTTATTTTGAAAAAGCTTGAAAAATGTAAAAATACATACATTTATATATTTTAAATAATTACTAGACATTTCAGATGACCCAATTTAAACTCCAGGCGACCCCACATGGGGTCCCGACCCCAAGGTTTAAAAATTCTGCTTTAGTGTTTGGCCAGTAGGTATCGCGACATTCAACGCTTCAGAGAACTCTGAGAGTAGCTCCTCCTTCACACATCGCCACGACACACCCTAACCCACCGAGATGGTCGCCAGTTAACACCATCACCACTTAAACTATAACACCACCTTTTGCCTGTAAACCATGGTACAATAACTGCTACACACAGGTGTCTTGCCCTATTCTGTCTCACTCTACCTTAGCATATCCTGTCTTTTCCTATCTTATCATATCGTATACCATCTTATCTTATCTCATCCCCTCTTGTCCTCCCCTATTCTGTCCTGTCTCATTTTTTCCGTCTTGTCCTGCCTTGTTTTGGCCTGTCCTGTACTATCTGGTCCTATATTCTCCTATTTATCTTGTCCCATCTTTTGTCCTGTCTTATCTCATCTGGTCCTGTCCCATCTTATTTTATCTTGTCCTGTCCTATTTTGTTCAGTCTTGTCCCGTATTGTCCTTTCCTGTCTTATCTTGTACTTTCTCCTTCCATCTTGTCTTGTCTGGTCCCGTCTTGCCTGAAATAATCTGCAGTCCAGGTTTTTCTTGGATAACTGTGTGTTATGTGTTTGTATTTTCTGAAATGTATTGTTTGTTTGTATTTTTTCGTGATTTGTTGTTTGTTTGTAGTAGCTTTGTTTGTATTTTCTTTAATTTGTTTTTTTTGTTCCTGTACTTTGTTATAGGGTTGTTTGTTGTTATTTATTTGTATGTCCTGTCCTCTGTGGTCTATGTGACCATCAATCTTACTCTCTGGGTATAAAATCTAACTGATGTGAGTCTTTTCTATAAGTGGGTTGTTAGTGGGTTGTTTATCAAAGAGCTTTGAACACATCAGACGAGGCTTGACTCCCTTTGGGGCCTGATGCTGTTTCCATGGAAACGCTCACCACAGCCACCAAAATTAAAGCTAAATTATCCAAAGCACTAAAGGACGTGGAGTCACTTTTCATCACTTTTCATCCTGCAGGTCATAAAATGAATAGTTAATCAATAATTAGTGACTAATTAGTTTAGTAATTTAAAATGAATGTTTATGTACAAATTAAAGTAATATTGTTTTGTGTCGTTTTTAAGCTGATTGGCTGAGTCGCTGACAGCGTGGGTAGAGGGGGGCGGGGCTAAAGCAGGTTCTTTTAAGAACACTTTGATGAAACACCTCCTGGTTATCCTGTGATTGACTAAACTTTAGTTTATTGTATTCACATCTGTTATCGTTCCTGCTTCATGTGATTCTTTCTTTCATTCGAACTGAATCTGCAAACATAGAAAAACCTTCTTCTGATCCCTCATTCCTCTGTGGATTCCATTATATTATATGTGTAACCTCAGCTGTGAAATGATTCTCTGCTGGAGAACCAAACTCCATCATTTAGAGCTGAAAATGTTCCAATGGAAAGTAGAGATCTCATAAAAGATAATTGCAGAGCATGATAACATAAAGAGGGAAGGATGGATGGATGATGGATGGATGGAGGGATGAGGGCGTTCTGTGGGTGTTTCAGCAGCTATAAAAAAAATGCTGCTCCTCTAAAAATCAATGTAACCTCAAGAAACCTTCACAACAAACACAGACAAATATGAAATAAATCTGTTCCTGTCCTTTGTCACAGATTATGTTTTTGTATGTTTTTCTTGTACTTTTGTGTTTTTCTTTTTTCATCATTCATTTTAAATCATTTTAGTATTTTTTGTTCTTATTTTATGTTTTGAAATCCATATTCTGTATTTCCCATGTCGTTTGTTGATGTTTTTTTACTGAAATCAGACTATGTTGTGCAGGAAAATGAAAGAGTTCTCGTGCCATTTTGACATTTTGTTCATTAAAGCAGCGGTTCCACAAACCTTACAAAAGTATTTTTTGTGAGTGTTTTTCTTCTTTTCTTTTATTTTTTTGCATTTTTGTCATTTCAAATCATTTAAATATAATTTAGTGTAATTTAGTTCTTATTTTGTGTTTTTAAATCCAATTTCTGTATTTCTCATGTCGTTTGCTAATGTTTTTTTACTAAATGCAGAGTATTTTGTGCAGGAAAATGAAAGAGTTCTTGACATTTTGTTCATTAGCGAGGCGGCTCCACAAAGAGCCGTGGCTCTATGCTAATGCTACCTTTACAAATGAGTGCGAGTCCTTAAAACAAAGCTGATGAAGATGGCCTCTCACATAGCTCTTTGTACTGCTCTAAAAGCTGAGCTGAGCTTAAGAGCGATGGCATGGTGCATGAGTGGCGTGCACTAAGGGAGCCCCTGTAATGAGGCTATTAGCAAGCTCAAGCTCACTTAAGGACCTTTTCCATCGGGCAGGAGCTGGAGCTACCTTGGAGCTTGCGTGCGTTTTGGCTCCGATTCATTCAGTTTCCACAAACATAGCTCCAGCTCTCTGAGAAAAAAACAAGCCAGCTCTAAAGTGGGCGGGTGCTAGGTGGGGTTATTGGCGGCCCTTAAAAATCAAAAAGCAGCCATCCACGTTATGCTGTGTTGGGTGTGTGCAGAGGAAAGGGTGGAGACAGAGTTGTTGAGACTCTGTAACTCCACACTAAGGATCCCACGAACCTGCAAGACAAAAGCCAGAAGGAGTACAGGAGCAAACACACAAGGGAAGAAGCAGACATAGAGGGAGTGTTAGAGAGAGGAATGGGACCCTCTCCGGTCCCTCTCTAACCTAAATGACCTCTCTCTTAACGCCCTCTCCAACCGAGCATGCCAGACCCCCCCACCGGCAGTCTATATGCCTATTGCCCCCCGAACCATGGTTGGTAGATGGTTCCAGAGAAGTGGGGCCTGATAACTGAAAGCTCTTCCTCCTATACTACTTTTAGAGAATGGAACAACGAGTAGTCCAGCATTTTGAGAGCGTAGTGTTCTGGGGGGATTGTATGGCACTACAAGCTCCTTGAGATAGACTGGTGCCTGTCCATTTAGGGCTTTATAAGTGAGAAGAAGAATCTTGAATTCTATTCTATATTTTATGGGAAGCCAATGCAGAGAGGCTAATACAGGAGTAATGTGATCTCTTCTCCTAGTTTTAGTCAGTACATGTGCTGCAGCATTTTGAACCTGCTGAAGTGTCTTAAGCGACTTGCTCGGGCAGCCTGCTAAAAGAGAATTACAATAATCCAGTCGAGAGGTAACAAAAGCATGGACTAGCTTTTCGGCGTCGCCCTGAGACAGGATAGATCTGATTTTAGCAATGTTACGGATGAAAGAAGGCAGTTGAAGTTTGTTTTATGTGAGAGTTGAAGGATAAATCCTGATCAAATAGAACCCCAAGGTTTCTAACAGTTATGCTTCGTGCCAGAGTAATGCATCTAGGGCAGTTAGGCTAGCATAGGTTTCTCTAAGGTGTCGTGGGCCCAGTACAATGACCTCAGTCTTGTCTGAGTTAAGAAGAAGAAAATTTTGGTCCATCCAGGCCCTAATGTCCTTTAGACAGGCCTCAAGTTTAGATAGCTGATTTGTCTCACCTGGCTTCATTGATACATACAGTTGGGTATCATCAGCATAGCAGTGAAAGTTAACAGAGTAAGTAATGTTTATTTGTATAGAACCTTTCACAGACAGAGAAGTCACAAAGTGCTTCACAGAATTACAATAAAAATACAAAGTACATTTACAGTCACAAAACACGATGGTCACAAAACAACTCTTGATCCACTGGAATTAAAACCCTTTCTGAAACAAATTGGTTTTCAGTTTGCTCTTAAAAACATCAACAGAATCAAGAGAGCGCAAAGAAGGAGGAAAATCGTTCCAGAGCGTCGAGGGACCATGAGCAGTTCTGATCAAGAGACCTCAGCCTCCGAGAAAGGGAATAAGGACACAAGAAGTCTCTAATGTAGGAGAGAGGAGCCTGACCATGCAAGGCTCTGAAGGTTAGCATCAGGATTTTAAAATTGAAAGGAAAAGTGACTGGGATCCAATGAAGGGCTTTTAGAATGGGAGTAATATGGGCCCTTCTGTTTGTGCGAGTCAGTAACCTCGCCGCAGAGTTTTTGTACCTGCTGAAGATGTATTTTTTTCCAGATAATTTAATTGCTCTTTACATCCACACATTCTGAGTTTCAAACATCAGTAGGTGTTATTTTTTGCCCCAAGATAAATAGATAACCTGCCCTGCAGCAGCACACACACTATTAGGTTTGTATCTATTTATTTTTTATACATTTATATGAATGTAAAGTGCATGCAATACTTAACTAAGGAGTAGGAAATTTAAATAAAGGAATACAAATGAGATTTCCTCAAATGAATTTATTGAAACAAATCAAACAGCAGTAGTGGGTATAAAACAAATGTGGGTCAATAAGGTGTCATGTGTCTTTGATCACAAATAACAGCACTAACGCATGTTGAACAGCATGATGATGACACACAAACATGTTTATATAAATACAACAGCATCCCTTCAGTCACACACAGTAGGTCCTCGGTCCAAACGCAGATAAATGGAATGACATCAGGACGCACATATGTTTGACACAAACTTGTGCTGATATTCTGGTCATATTGAGTCCCACCAGCAGCCTGGTCATGGACGTGCACAGACAGTCAGCCTTAATGCATTTATAATGATTACCAAACATATCAACATCAACGTCTTTATCTGCTATATACTGCAAGCGTTGTGGAAGCTAAGTAGATTAGCAAAGGCTAACACTAACACTATCATTATTAAATTAAACGTCTTTGATAATTACCTGTGTTCCCAAACGTGTGACTCAAATGAAGACGGGTATAGTTGTTTGACTGAATATTTACGTAGGACATTATAGCATTCATACGATGTCAATAAAATGTAAAAGCATGGGCTTCATTATGGCACAAGTGCTCATGAGTAAACTGTAATTAGTGACGTATCGATGTTTTACGGTGACACGAGGGCGTAGCTCTAACCACACCGATTCTTCAGCTAAACAAGAGTAGCTCTAACTTAGCTCCAGCTCCAACAACAAGCTCCAAACAAAACTCTGTGCTCATGTGGAAAAGCCCTATACGCTCTTTGTGCTGCTCTAAAAGCGAGTGAGATGGTGCCGTGCACGAGCGACGTGCACTAGGGAGCTCCTGTAATGAGGCCATTAGCGAGCTCACGCTCACTTACTGAACTCTATGGGTTTCTATTCAAAGACAAGCAGCCACTCACACCTTTGGCTGTCCTCCTCCTCCTCTTCGTCACTCACTCATTCGCACTTCAAACTCAAGTGGTGTCAGCACGGAGTTGGTACACTGATGCTTGTGAGAATCCCCTTTGTTTGAATCCCTCTAAGTCTTGCTTTAAGTTCTATTTTCAGGTTTTTAACCATCTTCACATCATAATGAGTTCCCCTGAAATGATCACAGGCTCAAACTCAGAGACATTCCTCACGGAAACATTAGATATACTATGTATTAGGGTTGGGACCATAGATAGATGATAACGACAAGGACAGACGGATGGATGAGGACGGACTTACGAGATTGAGACAATGACGGAAGAACAATGGACTAACAAAAGAGAAGATACGAGACAGAGGGACGAGAAGATATGAGGACGGACAAGAGATATGAGGACGGACAGACTTGAATGAGACGAAACGGATAGTCGAGAAGAGGCAAGGACTGACGGACATACAAGATGAGACGAGATGGAGAGACAAGGACAAACAAAAGAGACAAGACGAGGACGGAGGGACGAGAAGATACGAGGACGGACAGACGTGAAGAGATGAGAACGGATGGTCGAGAAGAGGCAAGGACGGACGGACATACAAGATGAGACAAGGACGAAGAGAGAGATGAGAAGAGACGATATGGACAAGCAGATGAGGACGGATAGGTGAGAAGAGACAAGAGACGGAAACACAAGATGAGACAAGGACAGACAGACGAGATGAGATGAGATGAGGACAGAGAGACAAGGACAAACAAAAGAGAAGAGACGAGGACGGACAGACAAGATGAGACAAGGATGGAGAGACAAGGAAGAACTAAAAGATGAAGGACAAACAGATGACATGAGACGAGGACGAACAGACCAGAACAAGCAAAATCAGACGGGGACGGAGAGACAAGGATGAACAAAAGAGAATAGACGAGGACGGCGGACAAAAAGAGACAAGGACAGACGTTCAGACGAGAAGAGATGAGGACGGACAGAGAGGACAGATGGACGACGAGGTAACGAACAGACAAGAAGAGACGAGGAACATTTGAGGAGTAAATCAGCTCATATCTGCAGTAGGACTGTTAGTGGTGTCTGAGCTGCACGGTGGGAATCTGCTGTTTGACGCCTGCAGCGCTGTCAGCTGTCACACACGCGCACACACATACACACACTCGCACGCACGCACACACACACACACACCTACCTCAAGGTTAAGTGTCCAATCACATCAGGGGGGATGCAGACGTCGTTTTTTGGGACTACCAAGTCTTCCAGGAGCTCCTTAAAACATCTGCTGTTTCACTGCATCACATTCACATTTACATAATGTAAAGACAGTTTCAGGCTCTTCATCGAGCAAAACATTTTCATCTCATCCCCAAAAACAGTTACCAGAAAAGCATGTGTGGGCATGAAAGGAGAAGTTCAAAAATAATTCAGTAAAGCAAAGTCCTCTCCTCACAGCAGAAAGTAGAGGAAAACACTTAATGTATTTGTCATTTTTGTGCAATTTTGTTGCTATATTGTCGTTTTTTAGTTATTTTGGTGTTGTTCTAAAATGGATTTTCTTTAGGGTTTGCTTTTTTCAAAAAAAAAAAAAAAGTTGTTTTTTTTTTTTTTTTTTTTTATTTTTGGGGTTTTTTGGTTTGGGGGTTTTTTTCCAAAAATGTGTGTTTTTTTTTTTTTTTTTTTAATTTTGTGTTTTGTTTGTGTCTTTCCTTTCCGACATTGTGCTGCGTATGCCCGTGAGGCTGAACTTTCTCCTGTTCTTCAGCGTAATAAAGCTAGCGCTAGCTGCAGGCGGAGCTAACAGCTGCTTCTGTCACTGTGAGCTTCCACAACATTCCACTCTACTAGCATTTACTCCACCATCTGCTCACTGAGTCCATCTGTCTGTGGGACACTTTCTTTCTTTGTCTGTCACTGAAGCTCAGCTTGAACAGGTCACGTACAGTACATCATCTAGGAGAACCTGCAACCATCACCTGCTCTCACCTGTACGAGCACTTTATTTAATGAGTGTATATTACTGATACTATTGGTCAACAAATGTTGTTGTGTTATAGTGATGTGAGCTGGTGGTGTGTGTTTGTATGTGTGTCTGCATGGATTTTAGATCTAAACACGGTGATCACCATTTAAACAGGAACACTAACAAATTGTCAACACCGTCACATGGCAACATCATCACCATGTTAAAACCCACTCACTAACTGATTGTCAACACCGTCAAAGGAATCAGTCAAGGGATAGCACTATCACCAGTTCACTCCTAACACTAACAAATAGTTGGTGCAATCTGAGAAACATTCATGAGATACATGATCACTAATCGCAACGTAACACTAACAGACAATCAGCAACTACTGAAAAACTGTCACGAGATACCACGATCACCAGTGGAAGTGTGTAACAGCCTACTAAAAAAAAAATCTGATTTCTAAGTTGTGTGTTTGCTCTCTATAGGAGTGTGTGTACTTTCTTCTGTTTGTGGTTAGTTTGTTTGACTGTGGTGCGTGTGTGTGTGTGTATCTTTTTCCAGACCTCTAAACACTCTCTAACATTCAATCTGCAGTGAATCGTTTGGGTTTCAGTGAAAAACGTAGCTGTTTGTTATCAGCTGCTCTAAAACGTGTTTGGTCATTCTGAGCTGAACTAAAGAAACTCTCAGACAATAAGAAGCTACTATTGTGCTCACTGCAGTTTGGCAGCAGGAGCAAGAAGAAAGGAAAGAAAGAAAGAAAGAAAGAAGAAAGAAAGAAAGAAAGAAAGGAAGAAGAAGAAGAAGAAAGAAGAAGAAGAAGAAGAAGAAGAAGAAGAGTGGCTAACAAAGGTGAGGCTACTAGAACGCTCTCTCCTCCTCCAGGAGAAAAACTCTGCTTTTTAAATCAAACAGTCTAATTGAAGACATCGATAATGTTGTGGAGAAGCTGCTACATCTGCTACAGAGAGAACAGAACGTTATCCCCCAGGCCTGGACAGATGGACAGATGGATTCAACTATTCAGAGAGTAGGATCAGACCGTTAGTGATGGGTGTGTGTGGGAGCAGAGGAACAGATTAGAGCCGCTGCTACCGTTAGCTCAGCGCAAACAATGCTAATTTGATCTGTTAGCATCACCATCCATTCATCAATCAGTCTCTGAACCTATCAGCGTTTTCCTCCACATCTCTAACGCTCATTCTGACTCTGTTTCATATTCCTTTAAACCAGGCATTCTCAACCTTGGGTCAGGACTCCATTTGAAGTCACGAGACACTTGGAGGGGGTCACCAGATGCCTTCAAGAAACTAAGAATATTTTCTGAACAAGTCAAGCCCATTTTTGCTTTATTTAGTTTTCTTCTGCAACTACACCAAACTTCCATATTTACCATGTTTGTGATTTTTTTTATTGTCCTATTGTGTATTTTATTTTGTGTTTTTATAGTCAATTTTGTCATTCTTTTGTGTGTATTTTGGAGTCATTTGTGAATTTTTTGTGTGTTATTGGACTCATTTTATAAATTTTTGTTGTTCTTTTGCATATTTTTTGTGCTTTTTTGGTTATTTTTACCCTTTTTCTGCAACTATACCAAACGTGCCATATTTTAACATGTTTTCATCACTGTCATCTTGCCATATTTTGCTCCTTTTAAAGCTTTGTTGCTGCAATACTCCAGTTTCTGATACAGTATACCATAAGTCAAACTAATTGTTCCAATATTGACACTTTTAACCCTTTTTTTTTACCACTTTATCTGTCCGTTTTTTGCAAAATTTAAACAAATTCTGTGGTTTTTAAAATCCCATTTCACCACCTTTTCCAGCATTTTTGGTCACTTTAACTCATTTTATTCCGATTAAAACATGGATTTCCATCTTTAAGATGACTATACTTGTACACTATGGCCCAAATAATAGTAAACTTCATGGATAACAGTAGATAATATTCAAATAAATAAAAATAAATGTGTTTTTTCACAGATTCATAAAACAATGAACCATCATTTTGCTGACTTTATGGATGGGTCCAAAAAGCTATGTTTTCCAGCTGTAACTATAGACCCAGTTTCCCTTTTTACTGAGATCTATGAATGATTCCCACGGGTGAGGACATGGTGATGGTATCTCTGCTGATTAAAAGCACAGATTAGATGATTTAAAGGAGCTCAGACGTAAATAACAGAAGAATTTTCCTGCTGATCGGTGTGTGACGGCTGAACTGGTTCCTGTGCTCAGGAGAAAGACCCACCTGCTGTTCCGTCTGTCAGAGATACGAAGCAGAAACACCTCACAGCTGCCACCACCGCGATAACTCTCACACAGAATGGTTACGGGAAGGAGAAGAGACGTTATTCTAATGAGAAAAGGTGCAGAAGCTTCTAATGTGAGACGTAGAAACACCTGAGGAACAACGAGAGGAAAATGTGTTTGTTTATCCTTCATTAAGTTCATCGTTCACCCCTGTGTTCCTCCTCCTCCTGCAGCTCCCTCATTCTCAGCCTTCATTCAGATGAATTAGCTCCATTACTTCACATGAAAAACCTCCAGAATGTGTTTAACGCTTTACTCTCACATCGGCTCCAAACAAACGTCACATTATGGTTCGAAACAAACAGAGAAATCACAGCTCTTCAGTCCAGATTGGAGCCTGCTCTCCCAATCTGGCACGCTTGTACTGAAACATGGCAGCGTGCAGGCCTCAGTTTTATGTCGGATTTTGTGATTTTAATAATTTTATGAAATTACAAAACAAAACACACATGGATCGTGGAACACAAAAACACAGAGAATTACAATGAAAAACACACACAAAATGACATAAAAATTCACAGAATGACATAAAAACACAGAATTACAACATAAAACAAACAAAATGACAGAAAACAAACAAAATGACTTTAGAAACACACAGAATTACAACAAAAAACACATAACATGACAGAAAATTACACAGATCACAAAAGAATACACCAAATGTCTATAAAAATGCACAAATTACAACAAAAAATAGTACAAAATGACATAAAAATACACAAATTGAGTTTTGAAAAACACCCAATGTAAATAATGTCTTCTTATGATTGCTCTTAAATCTCTCCTACATGTACATTTAGCCCAACCTGGCAACCCAGCATCTCCAGCCGTTGTCTCTTTGGTGTTGTTTTTTCCTTCTACAGTTAAAGTGATGATAAAAATGCAATGAAAACAGTAAGTATTTATTTTAAACATTGTTACACAAAGGGTGTCTGTGCTGCGTTGCCAGATACAGCTGATAAATCTCCACAAAAATGGACAAAAAGCTCTAATAATTTCCCCCTAGCCTCCGTCTGAACACACTATACACACTTGTGGGTGTAATCTGTGCTGTTTTTGTGTTTCGACTGTAATAAATCACTGCCTGTGTGTGTGTGTGTGTGTGTGTGTGTGTGTGTGTGTGTGTGTGTGTGTGTGTGTGTGTGTGTGTGTGTGTGTGTGTGTGTGTGTGTGTGTGCGTGTGTGTGTGTGTGTGTGTGTGTGCGTGTGCGTGTGCGTGTGTGTGTGTGTGTGTGTGTAATCACTGAGGTGATGGTGAATAAATCACAGCCTTTAGAGGAGCTGCTCACCCTCTGATCCCTTTAGCTTTTTCTTTCCTTTGAATATTAGATTTTTCTGCTGGAATCGTTCTTCACATCGACTGCTTCTCTTTTGAGTTATTTTGTGTGTTTGTGTAGTCACGGTCTGTGTTGTGTTGTGTGTCATGTTGTGTATCTTTCCGTTTGGGGAGAAGTTGAAGATACATGTTTTTGTTCCACATATTACAGACACTAAATGCGCTTCTTCATCTGAGACCCAGTCCAACATGTTGGGTAAGCTTAGCACATAGGCATTAGTCCCACATGTTTGGTTAGCTTAGCACGTAGCGACCAGTCCCACATGTTTGATTAGCTTAGCGCATAGCCATTAGTCCCACATATTGGGTTAACTTAGCGTGTAACCACCAGTCCCACAGGTAATCTTACCCTTAGCACGTAGCATCCAGTCCCATATATTTGGGTTAGGTTAGCATGTAGCACCAGTTCCAAATGTTTGTTTAGCTTTGCACGTATACACCATCCCACAATGTTTGGGTTATCTTAGAACATAGCAACTAGTGCCTCACATTTGGTTAGCTTAGCACATAGCAATCAGTCCTACATGTTTGGTTAGCTTAGCATGTAGCAACTAGTCCCAAAAGTTTGGTTAGCTTATCATGTAGTAATAAGTCCTGCATGTTTATTTAGCATAGCCTGTAGCAACCAGTCCCACACACACCCAAGGTGCGAAGGGAGCCACCACAGAAGAGGTCCGTGAAAGTGTAGAGTGAAGAGGCAGATGAGAGACTGGAGAGACTGTTTCCAAACCACAGACTGGAACGTGATCTGCAGCTCTCATGGAGACGACATCGATGCCCTGACCCACTGCATTACGGACTACATCAACTTCTGCGTGGACAACACTGTACCGACCCGGAAGTTACGGTGTTTTCTCCAACAACCACCCCTGGGAGACCCCTGAGCTTAAAGCCCTCCTGAACCGGAAGAAAACGGCTTTCCACTAAGGGGACAGAGAGGAGCAGAGGAGAGTCCAGCACGAGCTCCAGTGGAGGATCAGGAAGGCCAAGAAGGACTATGGGGAGAAGTTGGAGCAGAAGCTGGCACAGGGCAACGCGCGGGACGTGTGGAGGGGACTGAAGAACATCTCCGGACATGGACAGAGTGACAGAGGGACAGCTGATGGAGACCAGTGCGGGGCGGATGAATTCAACAAACTCTTCAAACCGTTATGATTCTCCCCCCCAAACTTCCCTCTGCCCCAACCCCCCCTGCTCCCATCTCTTCACTCATCTCCAGCCCAGTGGACACTGCCCCCCTCCCCCGACTACCTTCACCTGCCTCCAGCCCCTCTGCACCCACGTCTCCAGCCCCACCATACGGACTTCCTCCAGCACCTGCCCCACCCCCAGGAGTCCACCCCAGTCCCCCCCTCACTCTCCCCTCTCCATCACACCGGACCAGGTGAGGAGAGAGCTGAGGCGACTGAAACAGAGGAAAGCTGCAGGACCAGATGGCATCAGCCCCAGGCTGCTGAGGACCTGTTCAGACCAGCTCTCCAAGGTCCCTCAGCCACATCTACAACCTGAGCCTCAGCCTGGAGAAGGTCCCCATCCTGTGGAAGACCTCCCGTGTGATCCAGGTTCCTAAAACAGCGCACGCCAGGGAACCAGCCCGCTACAGACCTGTCGCCCTGACCTCCCACCTAGACCCACTGCAGTTTGCCTACAGGCCTAACGTCGGAGTCGAGGATGCTGTCATCTACCTGCTGGAGCGGGCGCTCATCCACCTGGAGCTCGCCAGGAACGCTGTGAGGGTCATGTTCTTTGACTTCTCCAGCGCCTTCAACACCATCAGACCGGCACTGCTGCGGGGGAAGCTGGAGGATGCGAGAGTGGATGAACATCTCATGGTGATCGACTTCAGGAGGAAGTCACTCAAACACTCACCCACTGAACATCCAGGGGGAGGACATTGAGGTGGTGGACAGCATCAAGTACCTGGGTGTTCACCTCAACAATAAACTGGACTGGTCCCACAAAACCAACGCCCTGTACAAGAAGGGCCAAAGTCGCCTCCACCTTCTGAGGAGACTGAGGTCCTTCGGAGTGAGCAGGCCTCTGCTCAGGACTTTTTATGACTCTGTGGTAGCCTATGCTATCCACTACGCTGCCGTGTGCTGGGCCCCGGGCAGCACAGAGCGGGACAAGAACAGACTGACAAGCTGGTCATGAGGGCCAGCTCCGTCCTGGGCTGCCCCCTGGACCTGTGGAGGAGGTGAGGGACAGGAGGGTATTAGCCAAGCTCACCTCCATCATGGACAACACCTCCCACCCACTGCAAGGGGACTGTGGAGGAGCTGAGCAGCTCTTTCAGTGGCAGACTGAGACACCCTCAGTGCAAGAAGGAGCACTACCGCAAGGCCTTCATCCCCACTGCTGCCAGGACTTTACAAGACCCTAAAGTAACATGTGCAATAACCCCCCCCGTTTGCGAATCTACGGGCAATAATCTCTGTATCAGCGCCACTTTATTCCCTGTACCAGCGTCACTTACGGACAACCTGCACTAGACCTGTAAACTTTGCACCTAGATATTCTAGTTTTTATAGTCTGTTCTTTTATTCTATTTGCATTTTGTCTTATTTCCTAATTGTTATAACTCTATCCCCTTAAGATGTTTGCTTTTACTTATTTTACATAAGATACCTCTTTTACTATTTAACTGTCTGCACATTTCTTGTCTATTCTGCACACCCTGAGTGATCTTACTGAATGCCAAATGCAACAAGTGAATTTCTCCATTGTGAGATCAATAAAGGATTATCTGATCTTATCTTATCTTATGTTTGGTTAGGTTAGCACGTAGCAACCAGTCCCATATGTTTCATTAGCTTAACATATAACAACCACTCTCACACTTTGAATTAGCTTAACAAGTAGCAACCTGTCCCACATGTTTGGTTAGCTTAGTACTTAGCCTCCAGTTCCACCTGTTTGGGATAGCTTAGCATGTAGCAACCAGTGCCACATGTTGTTAGCTTAGCACATAGTCCTCTAGTCCCAAATGTTTGGGTCAGCTTTGTATGTACCGATCAGTCCCACATGTTTGGGGTAACTTAGCACTAGCGACCACTCTCACATGTTTGGGTTGACCTAGCATGTAACCACTGGTCCCACAGGTTGTGTTATCTTAGCAAGTAGCATCCAGTTCCACATGTTGGGTTAGCTTAGCACGTAGCAACCAGTTCCAAATGTTTAGGTTCGCTTAGCACATAGCAACCAGTTCCACATGTTTGGGTTAGCTTAGCACATATCCACCAGTCCCACATAATTGGGTTAGCTTAGCACATAGCAACCAGTTCCACAGGTTTGGGTTAGCTTATCACGTATCCACCAATCTGACATGTTTAGGTTTGCTTAGCACATAGCCACCAATCCTACATATTTGGGTTAGCTTAGCTTAGGAATCAACGCTCCAACGAGAAAAAATAACTAAATCTCTGTCAGACTTGTTGTCAGCCAAGGAGAGTGTTATTGTTTGGTTAGCTCAGCACGTAGCAAAAAGTCCCACATGCTTGGGTTAGCTTAGCATGTAATGACCAGTCCCAATTGTTTGGTTCGTTTAGCACGTAGCGACCAGTCCCACATGTTTGGGTTAGCTTAGCAGGTAACGACCAGTCACACATGTTTGGGTTTGCTTAGCATGTAATGACCAGTCACACATGTTAAGTTAGCTTAGCATGTAACGACCAGTCACACATGTTTTGGGTTTGCTTAGCATGTAATGACCAGTCACACATGTTTAAGTTAGCTTAGCATGTAACGACCAGTCCCACATGTTTGGGTTAGCTTAGCAGGTAACGACCAGTCACACATGTTTTGGGTTTGCTTAGCATGTAATGACCAGTCACACATGTTTCAGTTAGCTTAGCATGTAACGACCAGTCACACATGTTTGGGTTAGCTTAGCATGTAACGACCAGTCACAATGTTTGGGTTAGCTTAGCAGGTAGTCAAACAGTACATTTTGGTACTTCTGTAATTCTGTATTGTTTTTGGGGTAATTTTGTGTATTTTTTTTCATTTTGTGTGTTTTTGGGAGTCACTTTGTATATTTTTCCTTAAATGTGTGTGTTTTTGAGGGTCTCCTGTTGCCCATGTGTCTGCTCTAAGGTTTTTATTTTTGTGCTGATGAACACTTCTGTTCTTTTTCTTCTGTTTTTTACTCTTCAATGTTTTTAGTCACATTTTTCTTCCAAAAGGAATTAAAGTTGACTTGTTTTTTAAGAACTGTTTTTTTTTCTTCTTCACTGGTTCAACAGATGAACTAAAATGATGATGGAGTGGAATGATGATCCTGATCACCAAATAACATGGAAACATGTTCGTTTATGACAGCGGTGCAGCAGTGTGAGCTAACAGGAGTCTGACTGGTGCACCACGTTTGGTTTTATGCTCTCTATGATTTGCTTTGAGTGAACGTGTGCATGTGAGTGAATGTGTGCGTGAACGCGTGTGTGTGTGTGTGTGTGTGTGTGTGTGTGTGTGTGCAGAGTCCGAGCGGCAAATTAATGACAGTACGAGGTCTTGATGTTTTCTGGCACTGCACAAATTAAGTTGTTCTGCTCCGTCTCCCCACACTGCTGCTGCCTCCTGATACTGTTCAGTGTGTGTGTGTGTGTGTGTGTCTAAGGTGCTACATGTGTGTCTGTGTGTATTAACACACATCAGGTGGTGTGAAGCCTCCATGTGAGACACATTTCTCTGGCTGGTTTTGTCCCAAAGGAAGAAAAAAAAAATAGAATAAACACACAAACACAATCCAAATGACTATATAAGCTCAGGGAGAACATGCACACTCCACAAAGGATCAACAAGGTTCAGCTGAGCTCAGCGTACGATCAGGTATCTTTGGTCAGTGATTGATGGTTTGTGCGGCCCCCCAAAGTAAATAAGCAAAATTACTCTGAAAACACACACAAAAAAAAACAACAAGGTACAAAAAAGTACAACAAAAAAACACACAAAGACACACCAAAGAAAAGCACAAAAATGACTCCAAAAACACATAAAATGAGACAAAACTACGCAATTAAAAAAAACAACATAAATGACAAAGACAGACACAAAAAAACAAGAAAATTGATGAAAAAAATACAAAATAGGACATAACAACATAAATGCACAAAATGACCAAAAAAAAAAAATGCAATAGGACAACAAAAAAAGCACAAACATGATAGAAATACTGATAAGAAAAATGATTGTGTGTGTGTGTGTGTGTTAATGACAGCTGATGGATGTCACAGAGATAATTAGAACCAGAGGCAGAGATTTATCGTTCAGTCACTTCACATTTATCAGCTTTAGAGGACGAACACACACACACACACACACACACACACACACACACAGAAGAAGAAGTAGTTAGAGACGGAATCAAACTCTGACACAGACAGGAAAACTTTATCACATACATGTGATTGATCAACATTCATATCAGCAGTAGAATAACCACCAATCAGAGCATTAACAGGAAACTACAAAGGAACAGTGTGTGAATTAACTTAGTTTTTGTTGTCATTTTGTGTGTTGTTGGAGTCATTTTTTATTTCTTTTTTTGTTATTTTGTGTATGTTCTGTCTTTTTATGTGTCTTTTTTAATTTATTATTTATTTTTTACATTTTTGTGCTTCTTTTTGTTGGCAAAATTGTTTTTATAATTGTTTTGTGCATTTTTTGGAGTCATTTTGTGAATGGTCACGCAAAATTAGACCAAGGGCCACGTGTAGCCCCCATACCGCCTGTTGCCCATGTCTGCTCTAATCCAACTTTTCTAATAAGAAAAGTAGCGTGTGCGTGTGTGTTGGACTAATTATTTATTAAGGAATTATTTTGTCTTCTGTGTATTTTTGTGTCTCTTTAATATGAACCACTTTGTGTAACATTGTTGTGTATCATTGTGTGTGTTTATTCAGTATAACACTGATTTCATGATGAAGAACACATGACTGAGACAATGTGTGTAACTGTGTGTGTTGTACGCCACTGTCGCACACTTTGTGTGACGTGCAGAGCAAACGTCGTGACACACAAACAGGACGTTTGACCCAGAAATGAAAGATTTACATCAAAAACAGTCATTTCTGTTCTTCCTCTGATGTCCGTTACATCTGCTTTATGAGGACAGACTGACTCAGGGGACACCGTCTGTTTCCTGAGGAGCAGGAAGGACAGGGTTCAAAGGTCGAGAGGAAACCCATCGAAGGGCGGCTACATGCTACATGCTAAGCTAACCAAGCGTGTGGACTGTTTTTTCATATTTCAGTTAAAATAGCTGGGTGTTGTAATCTGTGACAAGTTGTCAGTGTGTGTGTGTGTGTGTGTGTGTGTGTGTGTGTGTGTGTGTGTGTGAGATCAGATCAAACAGTGCCCTCACATGGTTGAGTCCAGCTTCATGTTCATGGCTTTAAACCGAGGACAGAGTTGATTCACCTCCAAAGAACAAATGGAAAACAATTGAGTCGTGTTGGTGAAAATGTGTAACAATGACACACTTTTCTTTGTGTGCAGAAAACATGTTATAGAGAATAAATGAAAAGTGATTAATAAGTGTGACTCACAGAGTTCAGACGTTCTGAGGAGAATCCAGCAGCCAATCAGAGATGATCTTCACCTGTGAGGTGCAACAAGCACACACACACATACGCACACACGCACACAGGAAGAAACACAATAACACAACAACCACAGAAGAAGTCAAGAACCAACAGCCAACATGAACTCACCCACGCTTTCTTTAGTTACAATTTTTTTTTTACTTTTAATGATTTTTGTTTCAAGACGAGTTGTTGCAAATTCGAGTTTAAAAAAATACATATAATTTTTTCAAATTTTTTTTCATCTCTTTTTTTTTTTAAATTTAATTTAATTTTTCATTTTTACACTCTTTTTTAGATTTATATGATATTTTAAACCAATGGGATTTAATTCACCTTTAAATATTTTATTTTCAAAAAAGGTTAAAATTCTGTTTGAGGTCAATCAGCCCTTACTTTTTCTCAGCATTTATTAAAATACAATAAAGTGACATAGTACGCATTATTTGACTTAATTTTCTCTGTATTATAATTGTATTCTATTACTGATAACATTTACCTAAAGCACAGGAGGTGTCAGAGCGCTGCTACAGTCAATAGTTTATCGCTGACAGGAAGTTCCCCCTGATGTAAATCCACATTAAATGAACCCCATGGGAACGCTGAGTCGCTCTGGTCGACTGTGGTTGAGTCGCTCTGAGGTCACAGAGCAGACGTTTCTACACTCAGAGAGAAATAATAATCTCAGATTCTTTTTTCCTCTGGGACTTAAAATAAACCTTTTCTTTAGTTTCACTGGAAACTTTTTAATGAACAAAGAGCCACGAAGAGATCATCCTTAGATTCATCCTCAGGAACACAACGACTGCAGCGACGAAAAGGGCGAATACAGTGAGATACGGTGAGAAAAATTGGAAGACACAATAATAAACATTTCAGTTAAGATAAAAAAATTATGATTACAAAAATCAAAAACATGTTATGATCATTAAAACATGTTGGTTACAATAAAAATGTTTGCTAAGGAAAGAACGATGATTACAGTCATCTCCAAAATCGTACTCGTTCTTTCTTTTGACATCGTCTATCAGCTCATCAAATTTCATTTAAATATGTTCAGATTTGACCTGTGGGCTGACCTGCCCACTTTGCATCATTCTAAACATTTAGCTTTACACTTGGCAACCAAGATTTACATTAAACATTTAAATGTACAATTAACATTTAGATTTACATTTGACATTTAGATTTACAGTTAACATTTAGGTGTACATTTAATATTTAGATTTCACATTTTTATTTAACATTTACTGTTTAGATTTACGTTCAGCATTTTGATTAACATTTAACATTTAGATTTACAGTTAATATTTAGATTTACATTTGCCATTTAGATTTTCATTTAACATTTAGATTTATGTTCAACATTTAGATTTACATTTAGCATTTACTGTAGATTTAACATTTAGATTTAGATTTAACATTTAGATTTAAATTTAACATTTAGATTTAGATTTTACATTTAGATTTAACATTTAAATTTAGATTTCATATTTAAATTTATATTTATTGTTGATTTACGTTGAACATTTAAGATTTACATTTAAAATTTAGATTTACAGTTAATAATTTGATTTCTATTTGACATTTAGGTTTACATTCAACACTTAGATTTACATTTAACATTTAGATTTACATTTAACATTTAGATTTACATTTAACATTTAGATTTACATTTAACATTTAGATATAACATTTAGATTTACATTTAACATTTAGATATAACATTTAGATTTACATTTACATTTATTTTTCATGGTACATATTTTAACAATGATATAGAACATGCAGATTTATATTCATTTATGTCTCAAATGTAAGAAAAATGAGCTAAATGTTCAAAATATGTCGGCTATGAAACAGTGACTGAGTATTAAAAGAGAGGCCAGTGTTACACCTGGGGGAAAGGAACAGGGGAGAGTGAGTTAGGTTGGGACAGAAGAAGCGGGGTGGTTAACTATTTTGGTTGTGCTGAAATATTTTGGTTATGATGACAAAAATGTTGTGTAGCACTGTAAAAATGTCAGTTATGATGAAGAAAATACACGTAAAAATAAAAATGGCATATACGGCAATAGCATTGTTAACGGGACAACAATGTGGGTTATGACAAAAATTGCCTTTACTGTAAAATCCCTATTATTACAATTAAAGGCCACTTATCACAAAAATAAGCTTATTTTAACACAAATCAGGAATGTGTGAACATCTCTGAGGATGTGGAAACGTGTTTATTATAAAGATACGTCTTTGAGCTCATTGATTTGAACAGTGATGTGATCAATATGATCCCATCAGGACGTAAGACCAGATCTATTGTGTGTAGGTCTATGACAGAGGATGAGACTAAACTTTATGATAATAAAATAAAGCTCATATTTGTGAGACGTGAGGAATCAGCAGCAGCAGAAGCACTGGCCAATGGTTGGAATTAAAGAGATTTCTCATTAATCCTGGAATCAAAGCAGAATTATTATTGTCACGCTGCAGATTAAAGGACAATTTCTTTAAATTAAATCTGTTTCGGTTTCTTTAAAAAGGAGGAAATAAGACAAATAAAAAGCTCATCTGTGGGTAAAAATAAACGTGTGATTCAAAAGGGTCAGTTCAAAACTTTTCACCTTGAAGACATTTCCATGGGCCGACGCTCAGAGTCTCTGTTGTAGATTATACAAAAGAACTGAATTGTGGTTCAATATTCTACTTTTTTTTTTTAAATAACTTATTTCAAACACTTGTAATTTTCAGTCCAGACACAGATTTAATAATTGTTTTACAAAGAAATCTGAACTAAGAAAAATATTGGATAAAGAATTCAAAATTTGATTGCATTGCCAGTGCACAAACATTCACATATCCATTCCCACTGTCGGCTTGCAAGTTTAAAAAAAAAAAATTAATAAATTGTATTTTGTACCTTTTTGTAATTATTGATGTTGCAATATACTGTATCGCTATGTATATCGTATTGTTTAGTATCGGGAAGTAACGTATGCACTGGACCCCTAATATGGATGGATGGATTTAACATTTATTTTAAAATTCCACATTTAAATCTTATATTTGCATTTAACATTGATATTATATTTTTACACGAAAAAAGACAGCAAATTTCATCAGAAACTTCCATTGGGTCTGTGGACTCTTTTGGTCTTCTGGTACCTGGACCAATGAAGAACTGAGTTGTGTGAGTTCCTGGGTGGAGGTTCCAGGTTCTTTGTGAAGCTCCACCTGGTCCTCAAGGGGTGAGGTGCAGGTTTCAGGTTCTCCGGGAAGTTCCACATGGTCCTCAAGGTGTGAGGTGGAGTTCCAAGTTCTCCGGGAAGCTCCACCTGGTCCTCAAGGTGTGGGTTTGAGGTTCCAGATTCTCCAGGAAACTCCACATGGTCCTCAAGGTGTGAGGTGGAGGTTTCAGGTTCTCAGGGAAGTTCCACATGGTCCTCAAGGTGTGAGGTGGAGGTTCCAGGTTCTCAGGTAAGTTCCACATGGTCCTCAAGGTGTGAGGTGGAGGTTCCTGGTTCTCAGGG